>NC_048308.1:19492445-19646379 GCF_013100865.1 Trachemys scripta elegans | reverse complement strand
TTCACGCGCTCAAGAGATGGGTTCGTTATCTTATGTGCATGTATACTGCCTGGCTCTTCTATGCGCAAGAATGTAACCACTAAGAAGAGTTGTAAACAAAGTAAGGAGAGAAATAAAAACCCCAGGAAAGTTTTCCTGGGAGGCTTTTTGCAAGAGGCTTTTTGCAAGAGGCTTGTAAAGCTCTCTAGCTACCACAGACCTGGCGTTCTGTTTCCTTTCCTGTGTCGTCACCACAGCTATTCCTGGTGAAATGCTAATAAAACTTCAAGAAGGAGCATTTCAAAAGCATCAACATATGCCTTTTAATAGGAATTAATACATTAACAGGATGACCTTTTGAAAATGAATAGATATTTGTATTTATTCTACTATTCATATTACTGTCCATACAAAAATCTAGTAAAAATACTATACTTTTAATTTTTCATATAGAAAATGTCTGAACTATAAGATATATTTGTTTTGTAATTTCAGTTATATCGGATTACTAATTTGATATAACCAGGGCTGGCTCCAGCATTTCTGCCGTCCCAAGCAAAAAAAAAAGCCGCGATCGCGATCGGCGGCGACAATTGGGAAAAAAAAAATGCTGCGATCGGCAGCAGCAGTTCAGCGGCAGGTTCTTCGCTCCTAGAGGGAGTGAGGGTCCTGCCGCCCCCGAATTGCCGCAAGTGCCGCCCCTCTCCCTTGGCCGCCCCAAGCACCTGCTTGTTAAGCTGGTGCCTGGAGCCTGCCCTGGATATAACTGATCTATCAACTACTGGATTTTGATATGGTCTTGACTTAATTTCACCGAAGCTGCTAATGTGCTGACATGGCATTAGGGGACAAAGACATAGGTAGGCAGTATTTTTCTTTGTTTAATACATAAATTGCCAGATTCTTCCCTTCTCTGTTGCCTGTAAGGATTGATAAGAATGCAGCTGCACAAGAAATGCCTTTTGTGTAAAAGAAGGTAAAAGAAATGTTATCTTCCCCTCTCTTCCTCCCACCCCTGTGAACTGCTCATGGCCCCTTCCTCCCTCCCCTGAGAACTGCTGCTGAGGGAGATTTATGGCAACAGATTATTTCAAATAAAGGTATCTTTAAGGTAAAAGTGTCTGGATGACATGTGTAATGTTATGGGTAATAGATGGGGTGGGTTTACTAACAGTAGGTGTTTCTATTACTTAATAAGGGTTTTTGGGGTGTTGTAATGGATGTAGGCGTGTACATACTAACAAACAAAAAGAATGTGTGGTAACTAATTCAGTGCTTACTGGACAATTGGGTCCAGGGAACAAGTATCGCAATAAAGAAGCCTGTCCTCATATCCGCCTCTGGGTCAACCTGCTCCATTTTCTTCTAACATCTAACTATACAAATATTCCCATTTACTTCTGCGGTGTTTAATTCTGTAGTGAGAGGTGCTACTTAGTTCAAAAAAATTCAGATACATATACCTAAATTTTCCAAGCCATCAGTCTTCTAATTGCCATAACACTTCATTACATTAACAGTAATATATGAAATATATCTAGGCAATTTGCCCAGTGCTAAGTGCAGTGCATAGTTGTCTTCCTAAGTACTCAAACTACCATTAATGAAAACTAATGACCCATCAACATTTGCATTCAAAGTACTGCTTGAAATCTCCAAAGGAGAGTATGCAATTCTAGTGTAGCAATTTTTGTCACTGTAAATTGCTGTTTCCCAATATGTTGCTCTTCTTAATGCTAATTATCCTACAAAATGGATAAATATAACTATTGTAATGTATATTATAGTCTGGTTTCAGCAACAAGATTGTAATTAGTGATTGGAGAGCACTCTCATTAGCATAAATGCAACAATTAAATCATTTAAATTTAGGAATATCACTTAAAGGCTTAAAATAGTGTTGATGCATCCTCTCCTATTAGGTGAAGGTGAAATTCTTCCCCATTCAAAGTGTTTTTATGTTAAATCAAGAACTGTATTTAAAGATAAAACATAGGTTGCTGTAAAGATAATTTTATAATCCTTTTTTCTTATTCTATCTTTATACTTTTATATTTTACTGGCATTCCATTATGAGAGTATTATTTTGAGTTTGAAATACAATTGTTAATTAACTGTTTAGGCTGAAGGGAAAGTTATATTTTGGATTGTGGTACATTTAGAGGAAATGAATTCAATCTAACATTTAATTAGAGCTCAGGAATGAATGAATGAATGAATGAAGTAGAAATATTCATTCCAATATTCTGCTTATAAGGAACATTTACAGTCAAATGTAGAAATGTTGCAGATTGTTTGGAATGAGGCAGTTATCTGATATTGCCCATTCAAATTGAATCTGAACACTCAAACACTTTGCTCTTTAGCTCTTAGGCGTAGCTGGCCAACTCAGACTGGCTCAGGCAGGTAAGTCATTGGAGGATTTTCTCCAGGATATCTAGACTTCAGAACTTTGTATTTTTTTCATACAATTGAAATGTCAGAATGTGCATTGACTTCAAGATACTTAAACTCCCAGTCCAACTTTCTTATGTGATTGAGACCTTTAACTCCCATCTTTTCTACACCTTTCAGTCTTCTTAACACGTTTTATACCCTATTCCCTCTAATTCTCCCCCAAGGACTTCTTAATGAAATATAATAAAATTGATCCATATTTTTAATATTTCTATTACAATATTTGTAATTATTAAAAGGTTTTAGTAAACGTCCAGGAATCACATTGATAACAATGGAAAGGAAGATGGAAGAATCAATGTGTGGTGTATTTTGATCTATTTAGATTTTTTTTTTAAATGTGTAGGTGCAGGAGACCATTTATCTTCTGTATCCAAAGAAGATAAGATCCAATACTCTTAGGGCTACTGATGAGATTATCTTGTGGTGAATAGTTTTGTAATTCTAATGTCTATTGTGAAGAAAATGATTCTGTGATCTTAGAACAAAGATAATAGGATTGTCTAATTACATGATGGGAGTTAGCAGGAGAGGTAGGTGGTCTAGATACAGTTTACTGTTTATGAGAGCAGTAATAGTCTCATTTAGCAGCACAGTAAGCAAAATAGTCTGATTAAATGTTCCACTGAGGGATGCAGAAATGGATTGGACATATTATTCAGAAAGAAAAGGAGAGAGGAAACTGCATTTTCAGTATAGCGCGCTGTCTGGAATGGCACAACCAGTATTTGGTACAACCAGTCTTCCTGCTTACATCCAGTGGTGAAAAAATGTGAAGTTTTCTGTATTAATTATATAGGAACAAGATGTCATACTGCTGCTTTGCTAGAGCACCCCACATGCCAGTATACAGAGGGTCAGATCTTGGATCCCAACAATTTGTGCTCCCAAAGCAACACAAAGATTATGCTGGGAATTCCACTGACATAAGGGATGTCTCCAGGTAATATAAAGCCAGCGTGTGTAGCTCTATATCACCTGCTTCCTTCCTGAAACCCAGTTATGAATTCTTCTTGGGCAGGTTGCATGTCTGAGGGGTGGAGCTAGAGTGCAGTAAGCTCTGTCAATTCATGGCTAATGTAGCAGTTGTAGGAGAGTGATCTAGCCAACACAGCACTGCAGAGCTCTAAATTATGCTGAGGCCAATTAAATTAGGAGCGTGGAATTATATAAAAAATATACATTCACCCATCATCAGTCATGCACTGAGTGCACCTCAGCTCAACCTTTGAAACCTGGCCCAAAACATTTAATTCATGAACTTCAAATTTTTCTTTAAAATTATACATTTTCCCATGGCTTCTCTCATGGAGCATGTTCCCGCTGCCCCCGCCTTTATGCTGCTACTGATATTATCGCATGTCACTTCTATGTTAGTGTAGCAGGGTGCTGGTGCAAATTAGCCCCTGCCCAGTCAGCTCCAATCAGGGGAAACAGATTGAGGCTGATGGAAAAGGCCTGATGCTGCCTGATGATTGGCAACACCTGCTATAAAGGCTGGGAGGGAGCCAGAAAGCAGAGGGGCAGTCAGGGAGGGAATTGGAGGCCCCCTAGCTGAAGGTTGCCTCTGCCTGTAAAGGAGGTGACTAATCCTGCAAGACTTGTATATAGATAGACACTGGTGGTGGGAGAACCTTATATAAATAAAAACACGGGTTGTCCGCAACCCTGAAGCCTCTCTGAGCTTTATTGGGAGCAGCAAGTGGGCCCCAGGAAGAGGGGTGGGACATGGAGCCCTGTTACAGTTAGTAAATCTAGATATGTCATAACTCATGAATAAACCTAATTAAAATTTTATCATAGTAAAATGAAAGTTATGGTTGAAATTGTTTTCCCCTATAGATCCAATTTTTGTCTCCTTTTTCATTCCTCATGTACACACAAAATCAAAATTATGTTACTTCTGGTATGGAGGTAGAATATTGGAAGAAAATATTAAGTCAATTTGACAAAAGGTTCATAAAACACCCTAAAAATAGAGCTGTTAAACACGATTCCTAAAGGGCTAGTGGTGGAAGAGTGATGGTGTCCTGACCCTCTCAACCCCTTATAACAAAAAATTGGAAAGAAGACTGATTAAACTTTCTTTCTTTACTGGACTTACCTAGAAAAGATACAATGTCAGGGCCAAATTTTAGCTGATTAACATATCATAACTGAAGATATTAATATTTTGTTTAATATTGCACACAGGGAACATCAGCTATAGCAAGCTTAGCATAGCATTTCAAAGGACTGCTGGAATTTAATTTCCCTAGGCCCTTTCTTTGCTGAGGTATACTCCGTAGGGTGGGCTTGGTAATGGAGGTGGGGAGGGGTCCAAAATTCTTACAAGGATAGTACCAACCCTCCTAAGATTTGCCTGGAGTGATTGACTCAATAACTAACCTGAGGCATAAAAAGGAGGCCGATGATCCTTTTAACACTTGCTTGGGGAGGGTGGAGGGAAAGGTGTCTCTTCTGCACGTATGGTGCAACTCAAAGTTTTGTGGGCATAACTATGGGGCTATTTTAGATGTCCATAGTCTTAACCCATATATCTGTGCACACTCTCAAGTTAGTGTTAGGGTCAGGATAGGAGATTGTAGGGATGGATATTATTCCGATGTCATGGACTGATCATTACCTCCTGCAGTATGAGGTTAAGACTAGAGGAAAATTATTTCAGTGAATGAGGAAAAACCCATTTTATCTCATCTTTATTTTCACTTAAAAAGAAAAAGACTGTGGGATTTCTCACACAAAAATGAAACAAAACAAAAATGACTAAATTTTATTTAGAATGTTTTCTTTGAAAACCAAAAAAGTAGAGAAAATGGATATTTTCTGGTAAAAATTTCTGCTGGCAAAACATTCCCCCTCCCCCCCCCAGCCTTTTACAAGTATATATATTCAACAGCCCTAGTTGGGACTTATCTTTTCTAACACAGCAGAGGACTTGCTTTCATGTTCATCCTTTGAAGGTAACAGAACCTGAGTGCTTCCAGAAGGTTCTGAAGCGAAAATAAGTTATTGCCAGATGAATGCTCAGCAGTATTTTGTGAGGACTGCATAATGATCTTTTGTACTCAATAACAGGCAGAAGGGTCTCTTGGCAGCCTCTTCCCTGGCTTCACCCTAACGTATCACCATGGTTTGTGGGTTCCCTGTAACAATTAATGGAAGAGGGAGTGTCAGAAGTCACTTGCTCTGAAGCTGATAGCTTGTGTCATATTTTTTTTCTTTTTTTAATTCTTATGCTATGGCTCTGAGACACAAATATGCTAAAACTCTCATTCAGCAGATGTGTTCTGAGTGTTAGCTAGCCTATTTAATCCAGACTCTTTCTGTCTGGTTGCTGCTGAAAATGCCTCCTGTTTTGAGGACATTTTTTCATTACTTTGCAGATAAACACTCATAGCTTTGGGCAGATCTGGCTAGGGCCATGGAGAAAGGTCATTGTCTGGAGGGGCTAAATGCTAGATATTCTGTGTTGAATTTTGGGCAGAAGTATTTACAGAGATTCTAGATGAGTTTAGGAGAACCTTGTGTCACAATCTGTGTCTTGGATCCTGTCCTTCCTGGCTGATGAAGGACTAGTTGGGAAGCACTGGCTTTTTGTTGTTGGAGATAGTAAATTCCTCACTAAAGATGGAAGGTGCTGATTGTCAAAAGTTCAAAAAAGCCCATCTTTTCAGAGATTCTAAGGACAGAAGGGACCATTGTGATGATCTTGTCTGAACTCTTGTAAAGCACAGGCCATAATACTGCCCCAAAATAATTCCTAGAGCATATCTTTTAGAAAAAAAAACAAACCATCCCAATCTTCATTTAAAAATTGTCAGTGATGGAAAATCCACCACAGCCCTTGGTAAATTGTTCCAATGGTTAATTACTCTCACCATTAAAAAAAAATATGTTTTATTTCCAGTCTGAATTTGTCTAGCTTCCACTTCTAGCCATTTTCTGCTAGGTTGAAGAGCCCATAATCATAGTTTGGTTCCCCATATAGGCACTTATAAACTATCCAGTCACCCCATAACCTTCTGTTTGTTAAGCTACATAGATTGAACTTTTTGAGTCTGTCATTACAAAGCATGTTTTTCTAATCCTCTAATCATTCCGATGGCTTTTCTCTGAACCCTCTCCAATTAATTAATATCCTTCTTGAATTGTGGGCACCAGAACTGGACACAGTATTCCAGCAGCAGTTGCACCAGCGCCAAATAGAGATAATATGACTTGAGATTCCCCCTATGTATTCCAGTATTGCATTACCTCTTTTAGCCATAGTGTCAGACTGGGAGCTCATCTTCAGATGATTGTCCACCATGATGCCCAAGCCTTTTTCCATGGCACTGTCTCCCAGGATAGAGTCCCCATCCTGTAAATATGGCCTACATTATTTGTTCCTAGATGTATAACTTTACATTTGTCCATATTAAAACACATGTATTAAATAGTAGATGGCAGCTGATATGTGCTAAAGAGAAAACCGTGAGCAAACAGATCAAAGATGTCTTTCAATGCCCTTAGGGCTTAGGATATAGAAATTTTCACAATCTCAGTGTAGATGATGCAATTTTTGAGATAGTAAAGAGAACAAGAATCCTCATCAAAAGGTTGAGGCAGCTTTTAAGGACCTCCTCAATGGGCTTTTTTTTTTTTGAGAAAAAAAAGTTTCTGGATCATCACACTTGTGACCTATGTTTGAGGACAACTATCAGCTCCCTAGAAGCAAGGGATGATAGCGATCTGACAACACTACAAAGGTGACATCACCTAAATCAACAAGGAAGCATGAAAAGCAATGAAATGTACAAAGATCACACCCTTATGTGGGTGAGTGTTGAATGGAATGCAGATAGGTTCAGGAGAATGAAAAGTCAATTCCACATAATCAAGTCTGCAAATGACAGAGCCAGTCCCATAAGACCAGACAGAAGAGATGTATTCAGAATAAAATCAAGAAGAGACACGTGTATTCAGCAGGTTGAAGAACTCATCAGCAAGCCTTACAGATGCCTAACAAAAGATTTGGACTTCGATCTCACAGCCCTCTGGCCCTTAATAAGAGAGCTCAGCAGAATATCACCAGGTTTCTGGAGTAGTTAATCTTGAAAGCCCAGACTAACCGAGGAGACTGATTTTTGGAACTAGTGTTATGTCCAAGGAAATCACATCAGATTATCAGTTGTTGCAAGTGTGTTGAGACAAAGTTTAACTTTTCATGAGTAGTCAGTTTGCTATAGGTTTACAGTCTGCCTTTTAAGTGTGCAAAACTGGGGATTATCAACTATACTACCTACCATATTACACATTTAGGAAACAATCAGCTTCATTGGTGTATTTGCAAGGGTATGAAGAACATTTTCATCCCCTGTTCTAGATATTCTTGAATTCTTGCAATCTGCTCTGGGTTAGGTCTAGGTGCTAGTTCTGTTAAGGTGCACATTGAGCATCTGTTACAGCATTGTGTGAAAGAATGGATAACTTGTCTCTTGGTCATCCACCAGATACATTCAGATTTTTCAGAGTTGTGGATTAGATTCTCTGTTCCTTATATGTCCTCTCCCCTGGGCAGCTGTTATGGACAAGGGATAAAAAAGAATTGTATCAAGACAAGGCAAGTATCAAGAAGGGCATGAATGGAATCTAACCACTTTTTTTTCTCTCCATATCTGAATTCCTGAGTCCAGGGCTTCAAGGTTCACAACTGCAGAGTAATAATGCTGTTCAAAGACAGCTACTGTGAGATTTTTTGAAAAACATGCATTGCATGTCCGTTTCTCTTGTTGGTGTTGATGTTTCTGTCCTTTTCTTCCTCCCTTGGGGCTACCATCCCTTCCTTTCATTTTTGGGTGTTTGTGACTCACCTTAGAGTCCATGGGTGTAACTAGAAGAGATGATATAAAAGTAGAAGCAAAGGAAATAAAATCTACACAAATAAAAATACACCCACTAGAAAAAAATCCTGATTGTGGGCTTGCAATGACTATAGAATTTCCTCCCCTAAGAAAGTGGTGAAAACCCCATCACTTGGGATATTTAATTAAACAGGCAAAATACCAAAAAGTGTCTTTACTGTAAGAATCTTGCAGTAACCCCAGGAAATGGATAAAATGATCACATAGGTCTTTTCCATATAAGTTGTATGATACCTAACCCCACTGAATAAGTACATTAGCTGGATGTTTTGGCTAAAATGATTAGCAGTGAAACAGTTATTGATGTTGATATTTAAATCGCCCTAATGAGACTTCAGAGATAACATCCTGCTTAAATGAATGAAGTGACATCATCAGAGCTGAATGACAGCTTGAAGCTGTCACAATCCATGGACATCACCACTCCCTGCCCCCGCCACAACTCCCCCAAAAGCTTCTCCTAACTCTTAGAAGGGTAATCCAAATAAAGAGAACAATCTGAAGAAATATTTTCAGAAGAAGTATTCCAAAGGTAATGAGACTGCAGAGCAGGCAGAGTTGGAAAATTCCAAAATGGCAGTGGCTGGACCTAGGTCCTTCAGGAGGAAGGGAACAGGTGAGAGAGATTCCTATCATTAGGAAGATTTTGGTGAGATAATTTCCAATTTTAGAGCCTTAAAATCCTCTGTAGATGCCAAGTTGGATGAAATTAAGGCTGATCTTAGTGACCTGAAGGTGACTGGTCTGGAGTCAGGCATGGGAGGGAGAATGGTGGCGGATGCTTTGCTGCAGAATACAATTGAAATGCTGGGGATGGGGGAAAGAGATCTTGCAGAGAAGGTGGATGACATAGAGCACAGGAGCTGGCTTTTTCCTTTGCCTGGAGGTGCTCAACCCCCATTCAGCCCCAGGCCCTACCCCCACTCCACCTCTTTCACAACTCCCCCACCCCTGCCCTGCCCCAGGCCCCAGCACCTCCATGCCTTCCCCAAGGCCCCATCCCACCTTTTCCAGCCGCCACTTCGCCCCACCCTGCCTCTTCCCACCCAGTTCAGCCCCTTCCCCCGAGTGTGCCCCATCGCTGCTCCTCCCCCCCAGCACCTCCTGCATGTCACAGAACAGCTGATTGCAGCGGGTGTGAGGCATTGGGGGGAGGGGAGTTGGTCGGGGCCGCCAGAAGATGGGAGGCACTGGGGGATAAAGCGGGGAACTGGCTGCCAGGGGGTGCTAAGCACCCACTATTTTTTTTCTGTGGGTGCTCCAGCACTCGAACACCCATGGAGTTGGTACCTATGACACACAGAATTGTGAGAAGAGAAATAACCTAATGAACAAGGTCTCCCCAAAGGAGTGATCTAGTGCAATTCAATGTACCTTCCTAGACCCAGGGGAAAACAAAAAGCTTGAGAGACAGATCCCTGTATTGCCCCCTCCCCCCCCCCAAAAAAAATCCATTAGACCAAGATACATGATTTTACAACTTCACTATTTCGTGCGAAAAGAAGAGCCAAAATGAGAGATCCCTGTAGTAATGCTAAGTGGTTTTAAAGTACTGATCTTCCAGGACCTCGGAGCCACCACTCTTAAAAAGAAGGGAGTCAGCTGAATTCACAGCACCATTAAGGGAAGCTTACATGACATATAGTTAAGGTGTCACCATTAAACTACTCTTCATCCACAAGTGATATGGGAGAAAGAAGAAAAGTGATTAGGATGCTCACAAGATTAAAACTAATGCAAAAGCAGTCCAGACTAGCATGACCAGCCTGCAAGTGTGAAAAATCGCAACAGGGGGTGGGGTGTAATAGGAGCCTATATAAGAAAAAGACCCTAAAGTCGGGACATCTGGTCACCCTAGTCCAGACTCCCATGAGGAGACAGATATTGAACTAGCAAGCCAAAATGAAGACTGGCAATTTGTCAAACCTAAAGGAAGGAGATGACCAAAAATTGGAATAGTAAAGTCAAGAAAAAGATTGATAAGGGGATGGACATCCAAGATATATCTGAGGAAAAGGGAGGAAAGTAATGAGAGCGAGAAACAAAGCAATGTCTGCTTTACTTATGAAGTATCCTGAACCACTTAGTAAGGATATTAGTTAAATACCAGAATGTATTGGGGAATGGAAATAAGGATTAAAATACATGCTAACTATATGATTTGCGGGGATGGGAAGAATGTAACTGCATGCTAAAATAAGATGTAATATTGGGTGTGTGTGTGCATGCACTACTCCCTGCCAGATACTGGTCCTTTTAAAAAATAACAGTTCCTTGGCTTCACACAGGGTGGGTGTTCAGGTTCCCCACACCGAGAGTTCTCTTAACTGTAGGAGTGGGCAGGTTAGCAGATCCATCTGGAACATCGGTGAATCTCCACATTGTAAAGGGAGAAGGGTGTTTGTGTGGATTTTTTTCCCCTCCCGACTATATTCTGAAGACTTGAGGAATTTTTTTGGGGGGGGAGGGATAAAATGGGGGAAGGGATTGGGGAAACTAATAATAATGTTCCAGAGGTTAACTTGAAATTTATATTTAGTTAATGTTACATTTTTGTTGAACAAAGAGCGAGAGGTGGACAGGTTGTTTGCTAGCTGGTCTTAAGGGAAAGGAGGAAGGTGAGATAATGTTATAAATGGGGGAGGGATTGGGGGAGGAAAGTTGGGTGGGTAAACAAAATAAAAATCTTTAGATCCAAACAAATTTTAGATTTAAAGCAGATATTTTGTGCCAAATATTTTTGGTTTAAGTAAGTGGAGAGACTTATCAATGGCACAAGTACACTTTCAATTAAAATTTTACTCTTTATAAAATCAGACAGAAGTAAAAAATCCAATATTTAGAATTAGAGCTTTATATGATGTTTGGTTTTACTGTTTCTTCATATACTTTTATCTACCAACCAACAGTTTGCATCTCCTTTATTATAGCTAATACAATTATATTCTATACCATAAATACTAATGGTCTTAACATAAATTTAAAAAGAAAAAATAGCTTTACAAACTGAGGCCCCATATATATGTTTTCTACAAGAAACACAGCTTATGGAGGAACATAAATATTTCAAAGGTGACTGGTTCCACACTTCCCAAATTTCTCCAAGTGCATCATATACAAGAGGAGTAGCAATAATTATTGCCACTTATTACCTTTCCAATTAAAGGATATATATATAAAATGAAGGCAGATGTTTACTAGTTAAAGGAACACTTGGTGATAGAATTCTTTATTAGGACATATATATGCCCCTAATCAAGGTCAAATGTCTTTTTTCAGAAAAAAAAATCAGAAGAGTTTAGAGAAGAAATTATTATTATTATTGAAGGTGATTTTAATTGTGTTCTTGACTTGAGATTAGGTCAAACAGCAGTATTATAAAAGAGAGATAATCAGGCATAGAATTAATCTCTCTAAAGAATTAATATGATTGGTGTGATTCTTGGAGGTGTCATAATCCAAAGGAGAGAAACTACTTCTTTTCAATAATCTGTAGAATATACAGGAGAATTTGAGATTCTAATCTGTATATTTTTGCTTAATACAGCAATGTCAACACAGCAAGGCTGTATCTTCTGGTTAGATAATGCACTCATTTGGCTTTTTATTAGAAACTGAAGACACACCTAAAATGAAAAGATTAAACATCCCACTTATATATGACTAGAAAAGAGTTGAAGGTATCTTGGAGGCAGGGCCGGCTCCAGGGTTTTGGCCACCCCAAGCAGCCAAAAAAAAAAAAAAAAAAAAAAAGCCGCGATCGCGATCTGCGGCAGCAATTTGGTGAGAGGTCCTTTGCTTCGAGCGGTAGTGAGGGACCGTCCGCCGAATTGCCGCCGAATAGCTGGACGTGCCGCCCCTCTCCGGAGTGGCTGCCCCAAACACCTGCTTGACAAGCTGGTGCCTGGAGCCGGCCCTGCTTGGAGGAAATTAAGCAGCATTTTAAGGAAGATTCTGACCAGATTTAAAAAAAAATGCTGTGGGAGTCCCTCAAAGCAATGATTAGGGGTAGCTTAATTAACAAAGTATCGTGTGGTAGAAAAGTGGAAATGGAAACAGTATTCAATGAAGTTGATATACATAAGAAATACATCAGAAAAATCAATCACAGAAAATATATATATTTTTAAAGGCCAGAAGTAAGTTAATTTTCTACAAACAGATGTAAAATACACAGTTATGAGATAAAAGGGAAGGTCCTCTCATGGATCAGTAATTGGTTAAAAAACAGGAGAAAAAGAATAGGAATAAATGGTCAGTTTTCACAGAGGATATTGATCTCCCAAGGATCTGTGGTGGAACTAGTATTATTCAACATATTCATAAATGATCTGGAAAAAAAAGGGGGGACAGGGGTCAAACTGTAAGATGGCAAGGTTTGCAGATGATACAAAATTATTCAAGACAGTTGTGTCCAAAGCTGACCATGAAGAGTTACAAAAAGATCTCACAAAACTGGGTGACTGGACAATAAAATGACAGATTAAATTCAGTGTTGCCAAGTGAAAAGTAATGCACATTTTAAAACATAATCCCAACTATACATACAAAATGATGGTTTATAAATTAGCTGTTCCTACTCAAGAAAGAGATCTTGGAGTCATCATGGATAGTTCTCTGAAAATATCTACTCAATGTACATCATCAGTCAAAAAGCTAAGAGCATGTTAGGAACCATTAGGAAAGGGATAGATAATAAGTCAGAAAATACCATAATGCCACTATATAAAGCCATGGTATGCGCACATCTTGAATAGTGTGTGCAGTTTTTGTTGCTCCATCTCAAAAAAGATAAATTAAAATAGAAAAAGTACAGGGAAGGGTAACAAAAATGATTAGGGGTATGGAACAACTTCCATATGAGGAGAGATTAAAAAGACTAAGACTGTTCATTTTAGACAAGGGACAACTGAGAGGGGATATGATAGAGGTCTATAAAGTCATGAATGGTATGGAGAAAGTTAATAAGGAAATATTATTTATCCCTGCTCATAACACAAGAACCCGGGGTCATCCAATAAAATGAATAGGCAGCAGGTTTAAAACAAACAAAATTAAGTACTTCTTCACACAAACACTTGTTGCCAGGGGATGCTGTGAAGGTCAAAAGTATTACTAGGTTCAAAACAAGAATTAGAAAAGTTCATGGTGGATTGGTTCATCAATAGCTATTAGCCAAGATGATCAAGGACACAACACCATGCTCTGGGTCTCCTTAAACCTCTTGCTGCCAGAAACGAATGGACATCATTTGATAATTGCCCTCTTCTGTTCATTCTGGCACCAGCCACTCTCAGAAGACAGAATGCTGGGTTAGATGGACCATTGGTTTGACCTAGTATGGCTAGTCTTATATTCTTAACTTACAAACAACACAAGTATTCCAGTAGGTCAATATCTACAGTTGAGACATTTTTTTTTCCTCACTGTCCCACAATAAAGCAAAACCAAGAAGAAAAAATTGGAAAAAAAACTATTCACTACATCTATAAAACACACAGGCTTACTCTCCGTTCTATAAAAAGTAATCTCTAACTTTTAGAGGAAATAGGTACATTAATGAAAAGGTGTAAAGTTGATATAGGCATAGTCACCAAAACTGAGAAATGAACATATGGAGCAATGGTCCCTAAACCTCAATAAACACAATTAAAGAGAACAATGTTAAACATTTTTATCCTCCTTTTAAAATTAAACAAATGCATGGTATTGGGATGGGAAAATGCTGCAGAGAATGTAATCAAATGGGAGGATTTCTGCATATTTAATAGACCATGCCCCCCAAAATAAGACATTTGGGAAGGCAGCTGGAAACGTCATAAGAGAGATAATGGTATTGGCTGTTGATAACCCCTGAATATCTTCATGAAGTTATCCTAAAAACTTTGTTTCTTATAAATGCTATAAAGAGTTGATCACTTATCTCTTAGTTGCTCCTAAAATTACTATTATTTCAAAAGAATTATAAAATTACTATAGCAAGGTGGTGTTAGGGGAGCAACTCCCCTAAATCTATTAACTGCTATCAAAAAGTGAGGGGAAATACTGGTATAGAAAAATTAACTTATCAAGTCAGAGTTTTATGGGAGAGCGTGGAAAAAAATAGCTACTTAGCAATCTGGTGGAACTTTTTGTAGTTAATTGGAAGAGGTTTGTTGGCTGTCACCAAACCCAATAATTTGAGAACTTTTTTTTTTTAATAATAAGGGAGAAACTCATTCAACAACAGTCAAAGTTAAATTCAAAAATGAGATATTAAAATAAGGAAAATAGATAGGAGGAAGAAGGAGTAAAGCTTCACATTGCGTAGAGGTTTGATAGGACAACTAAGAAACAGTTTACATATCTAAATGTAAGAAAAACAGACATTTGGACCTAAACATGAGATTAAAGCCTTTAAAAGACAGATCAGGACAAAGAGTAGAAAAGCATCAACTACAGTATGTGATCAATATCACAAAGATGAAGAAAGTGACTGGGAGCAGGTCTTGTCAGTATAGCTTTACGGACTTCCATAGGCCAATTTATAGATTTATATTTGTGTAAAATACTTAACTTATCTCTATTTAAGTTGTAAACCAAGTTTTATAGATTTTTCTTATAAAATAATGAATCTGTTAATAGGTCTGTGACAAAAGTTGTTAGTTTGCTCCTTTTGTAATCTGTGTGAAATTGATTGATGGGCTCTGCATACCTGGAGATTTTTAAGAACAGGTTAGCCAAACACCTGTCAGGGATGACCTAGATATACTTAATCATGCTTCAGAGTGAGGGGAATGGACTACATGACTTCTTGCTGTCCCTTTTAGCTCTACATTTCTGTGATTCTATGATCATTCCTTGCAGATAGCTGTTACATAAAAAAATATAATAGCTTTTACATATTGACATGCAGTTTATTAATTTGAACACTAAGACCAAGAACTGAAAGCATGTAGACTGCCTGCTCATTTCTAAATATGGTCAAGTCAAAAGGGATTTGAAGATAGACTGATAATGTTTATGCTCTCATATTGCTGTGTTTTTTTCTGTAGGTAGAAGACTATGATTTTCATGGCTCTTACTGGGGCATCCTTCTCAAGCATTATATTCACTTTAAAAACCATAATTTGTGGAGGGAGGGAAAGGAGTGAAAGTGTGATTTCTATACTTTGAAATTATGATGGCCTTCCTTGCACTTTATGGAACTCACAGTTAATTAAAACTGAAGGATTTGGAAACTAAGGATTTAGTTGTATCAAATGTATATTATTTGGTAAGATGATTATCTTTATTTAAAAAAAACCTTGATATTTTTACAGATAAAAAACTCTGGTGGGCAGACCACAACCTAGCTCAGCTGGGTACCTGCAACAAAAGAGATGGAAGAACCTCCATTGTCCTGCGAAACAAGACTTCAGGCGTTGTACATATGAAAGTGTATGATAAAGCAGCACAGCAAGGTAAACTGTATTTTAAATATCTTTAAACTACCATTAGAGTACATAATGTATTCATCTTCCATATTATTCCCAAAATGCATAGAGATTTATACTTGTTCCCCTTCGTTATCTGATACACTGACTAAAAGTAGAGCTTCTATCCACAGTGAATTACAATGTAGTTAATAACTTTCAAAATAATACACAATAGTTTAGAAATCTCTCTTTAATATGTATTCAACATATTTGAATATGATGCTTAATGCAAATGGAAATTACTATGATATTGTGAAGCTTAAATTTGGTAGTCAGAACTAAGACAAAAATGTGAATGTTTTCTTTTTCATTCACTAGTTAATGCTATGTATCTCTCAATAAATTATTAAAAAATTAAATACAAGAAATAGTGTTTGAAAAATCATTGATATTTTTCATTCATCTCAATGGTTTTAAGACAATGTAATTTATTTTACTTCATTGAAATTGGACTGATGTAAATTGGGAGAAAGTGACAAGAAAAATCAGGCAATTTTATTTTTCTTTGGTAGGAGAATGAATTAGGTATGTTTCCCTATTATTATAATGAAAAAAAATCTACAATCAAGGACATTGCAAACTGTGAGCTTGTTTTTAGACATATATACTGTCCCATAAAATAAACTATTTATGAAATAAACTGTGTATGTGAGAGAGAGAGAAAGAGAGAGAGAATGTGTGTGTGCAATCCAGAACAGTCTGTCAGTGTTTGTTTTCTTTCTCTATTACATACACCTGAAGAGGTAAACTGCAAACCAGGAGGCTAATGCTTTCGGTAGGATTCTGGGGAATGTGAAAGAGCCACTGGGGAGGCTTGGGGAGATGAGTTTCAGGGCCTACACAATTGGATGGCAGGGTCTCGACTATCAAGAGGGGTTTCAGACATGAGGTCTACCCCAGGAATGTGTGCACAGAGCCCAAAAGCTAGGGACACTGCCTAAATTGTCCTGTCCTTTTAAGCTAAGGGCATATGGGATTCATTTCTATACCCTCACTGTGTGTGTCTAGCATATCAACCAGATCTGTCCCTGCTACACCTTATGTATCGCTGTATCTATAATTGTAGATAGAAGACCATTTACAGCGTTTCCTCAGACAATCTGACTCCATAGTATTCTCCCTGAGAGGCATCTAAAACCCAGGCTAGATGGATTTAAGTCACTGATTTTAATAATGATTTAAATCAGTCAGAAATGTTGATTTAAATATTAGATTTTAATCGAGACAAGGTGGGTGAGGTAATATCTTTTTATTGGACCAAGTTCTGTTTCCCACACCTGAAGAAGAGCTCTGTGTAACCTCAAAAACTTGTTTCTCTCATCAGCAGAAGTTGGTCCAATAAAACATATTACCTCACCTACCTGCCTCTCTAATATTCTGGGAATGACAAAGCTACAAACACATTGCAAAGCATGTCTTTATATTCTTAAAGAAAGGTTGATTTTCATTGGTTGGTAACTATTAAAACATGTTGATCTGCAACTAAATATAGTTATTACAGTACATTGGTGGTATTTTTTTGCCAACCAGGAGGATACACGATATCTATATACATTTATTTCAGCAATTATTTAGTTTAACTGTACTGGATAGAAAAGAAAAAATAAGTTTATCCAAACATGTTTTACATTTAAATCTAACTGATTTATTCAACAAAGGAAGTATTATCTATAGTTAGTGAACTGAATGAATAGTATCTGGTCACTATGTTCTTCAAGGTTTTAGAACTGGTTGATCTCATCCTCTCATAACTAATTTCATAGATTGGAAGATAAAAACAAGCTTTTCTTCTTTTTCAACTTCCAATTGGTTTATAAACTTTGAGTGAACTAATTGAAATGAACTAGTTGAATAAACTGGATTGAAGACAATATTCTCTCTGTACCTGCAGAAGAGGCTACTGCTGTCAAAAACTGGTTGGTTTCAGATCCTTAGCAAGTGACTTCCACCCATCATTGGTGGTTTGAGTTTCTTTAAAACTTGACAACAAAAATAATTCTTAATGTTGTTTGAGGTTTTATTATTATTATTAAGGCTACGTTTATGTCACGGAGGTCACGGAAGTCACGGAATCCATGACTTCCAGAGACCTCTGTGACATTCTCTGCTTCAGCCCCTGGGGCTGTGGGACTCTGGAGCTGGCAGCCATCGGGTCCCTGACAGGATTCCAGCAACAGGCGACAGCAGCAACAGGTGACAGGGGGCCCCCTTCAAGGTTCCAGCTGAAGGTGACAGACTCCTTAAGGGGCCCTCCTCAGGATTCCAGTGACAGGCAACAGCCTCAGGCAGGGGGTTGGGAGGCAGGGGGACACCTCAGGAGAGCGGCTGGGGTGTCCCATTTTCTCTTTGGGAAATGTGGTAACCCTGCAGCTTTTAGCTGCCGTGGGCAGAACGGGAAACACACAGCTCCCAGCCACCACTTCTGCAGCAGCAAAAGTCACAGGCTTCTGTTAATTTTTATTTATAGCCCATGACCTGTCCATGACCTTTACTAAAAATAACCATGAGAAAATCTTAGCCTTAATTATTATTATTATTTATTATTTATTATTTATTACATTTTAGTTCTTTTAATTGACCACGATAAGCTTGGGCCTTAACTTAGGTTGTCAATTTCAAATTTAATTTTAAATAGTTTTTAAACAAGCAACCCTGCATTTAATATTCTGATTTAAATAAAAATATTTTTAAATTAAAAACATTTGATTATTATCCAGCCTGCTGAAATTTAATCACTCAGCCTCCTCAGGCAGACCATCAGAACATATCCATCATCTCAACTAGGTAACTCTATCTCAAAGTTTGAGTGGGTTCAAAATAAAGGTGGCAAGTTTAAAAGAAGTCTGAATATTCAATCAGACCCCATAATATGAGTTGAGATGAAGATATTAACTATTTCGTTATATTAATTTTTTTGGGAGCATATTTGATGTATACTTTTTTTATGGTACTTTACAATCCTCAGAGGGATCTTTTACACTTTGTATCATTGCCTAACATGCTGTGACTAGCATCACATGGCCCAACATAATAAAAGTGCTATAACAATTAGATATTTAATAACTGGGAGAGTTCATAAATTATTTAAATTCAAAAAATCAGTTTTAATTAGTAAAGTGAGCCTGGGATATCTCTGTGGAATACATGTCTATGAGTATCTAGGTAATACTTGTCACTGTTGCTACACATAGATAATGAGCATTAATACGCTAAATAAATAGATAAATCTTAAAGGTACAAGTTTAATATAGTGTTTGGGGAATTATGTGCAGAGTTCCAGGAACAGGAAAATATATAAGTGCTTTTTTAACAGTAAATTTATTTTTAAAATGCCTTTCATATAGTGATATGGTACTGAGGTTTTAGTAGTGGCTCATGGAGTGCTAAGCTTGAACTTGACATGTTTCCAGTTTCATCATGTTTTCTTAGTTTAAAATAGACAAGCTCAGTCAGACCTATTTTAGTTTGAAAAGATTTGTAAAATATTGTAAACATAAAACATAATGTTATGCTGAGATTTTCATGGTTTTCAGCATTTCTGTATTTGCAATTTCAAATATATCAGGTGATTAATATGCTATGAACTGTTCATAAATTGGCATTAAAATACTAATACTAAGCAACAGAACAGCTTAAACTTCAGTAGGATCCAGAGTTGTAACCATCCATTCCCCCCCCCCCCATTTTTCCACGCTACAGGTAGCAATTCCTGTCAACTAAACAATGGTGGGTGTTCCCAGCTTTGCTTACCAACATCAGAAACGACCAGAACATGCATGTGTACAGTGGGTTATAACCTCCGAAAAAATCGTATGTCATGTCAAGGTATTTAGCTTTTCAATTCTTACTTTTGCTAAACAAATGTTATGACAACATTGAGACAGAAGAAGAGTCCTTATTTGTGTTTTTTTTTTTTAAACCTAAATGAACAATTTTACTAAGAAAAGCCTGGCTAGATTATGGCGGAAGAAAGGACGTCCCACTATAGCTAGGGATTAATTTCGCCTTTGATTCTAATTTCCATATTTTGGTTCCTCATAACTTTCTCAGATTTATTTTGGGGGGAAAAGTAATGCTAGGAAACTTGTATATGTCCCCTTCTTTTACATACACAGATGAGCAGGAACATTTAGAAGAGCAGGACCATCATTCTGAAGCACTTTATTGGTTCACATCTGCTGGATTTCTATTTTTACAAACCATGCGGGTTTACAAACTTTTCACTAGGGGTCTCTACTACAACAGGATATGAAGAAGCTAGCTTTAACATCTTGGAACCTGAAGGGTAAACTAACAAGAATGGCTGCTGATAGGAGCTACAGCAGTTACTTTTATTCTAAATTCCAGAAAAGATTTTGCCTCCAGAATGGGTTATAGAAATTAAAGGACCTTTTCCAATTTGTTGAAAAGTTTTTAAATTGAATATTTTGAAAGCTTCCCCAAAATGTTTGGACTTCTTTGTTTTTAGGCAAGAAAAGCATTATGGTTCTCAAGAGGTATAACATTTAGTGTGGAACGTTGGTTCCTCAAGAGGCCTCCAGGCTCAGGACTTCTAATTCTACATCCAGTGGAAAAATATAATTTTGTTGGAAGTTGGTAATGGCCCCTATATTTACACTGCCTAACACTTTCCATTATGAAAGATTCTTACGACGCTTTTTGAGAAACTTTAAGATTTCCATTGTTTGGAATAGACCTTTGGAATTCAGCACAGGATAAGACATCTGACCAGAGAATTACCTTTTCTTTGACCCTGGAAATTCAATTCATGTTTTGCTGAGATATACACTGTCGAAAATCCCTTATTTGCTTGTGTTCCTCGGGAAGATTTTGTCAGCAGACCAAAATGACTAAACATGGACATTTAAGGACAGACTCACATTGCTGCTACGTGTATATGCATTATGATAGTCTTTAACTACATGATTACATACTATTTTTTCTAGAAGATCCCTGCTTCATTCAGTGCACAGGAGAGACACACAAGAAGGCAGACTTAAGGCTGAACAGGCAATCTTAAATTTCCCCCCCTCCCAGCTCTAAGGCTCCAACTCATGTGGAGCAGAGCAGCCCGGTACCGTCGACCCAGGCATCCTCACCGGTACGGATGCTGTCGACGCCGGAGGCGGTGCAGGCTGCGAAGGACATTGCGAGCTTGGAACGGGCAGGTTCATAATCAGGCAAGGGCCCTAGGTCATGAGGCAAGCCCCCTTTGGGTGCCCACCAGACCTCTCCGAGCAGCCGGGCTCCATCGGCCTCCTCTGGCCGACCACAGGACAAGTCGGCGGGTCATGAGTTGGCGGACCCGCGCCAGGACTCTGACCTCAATATCAATGCCCTGCACCGACCCAAGCGCCCGGCTCCGTGTGGGCCCTCTCTCTGGTACCGGACGACACCATAGCGGCGCCTCTGGCATCAGTCCCGCAGGAGGACTTCAAGGCGCACCAAGACCTGCAAAAGCGAGTGGCTTCCAACCTCCAGCTGCAGGCCGAGAAGTTGGAGGGTATGACCGATTCCCTCTTTAACGTCCTGTCTCCCTTGGCACCGGGCCGCGTGGCCCTGCCTCTGCACCAGGGTATTGCCAACATTTCAAACTCCTTGTGGCAAACTCCCGAATCCTTGGCCCCAATCTCGAAAAAGGCCAAGAGGAAATACTTTGTGCCGGCGAAAGACCATGAATACCTGTAATCACACCCGGCACCCAACTCGCTCGTTGTGGAATTGGTAAACCACAGAGAGCATCAGGGCCAGCCCGCGCCCACCCCAAAAAACAAAGACGCCAGGAGACTAGACTCCTTTGGCAGAAAATTTTATTCATAGGCTAGATTCCAGCTTCGCGTAGCCAACCACCAGGCCTTACTGAGCAGGTACGACTTCAACCTGTGGGAGTCCCTGCCTAAATTTGAGCCCCTCCTCCCAGACCGGGACAGGAAGGACTTCAAGGCCCTGGTGGAAGAGGGATCGTCGTCGGCAAAAGTGGCCCTGCAAGCGGCATCCGATGTGCTGGACACGGCGGTCCGCTTGATGGCTTCCGCGATTACCATGCGCAGGGCATCATGGCTGTTGTTGTCCGGGCTGTCGACGGAGGCACAATCACTGATGAAGGACCTCCCGTTCGATGGCAAGGTGCTCTTTGTGGACCAGCCGGATGTCAGGCTGCATGGGATGAAAGATTCCCACTCCACCTTGCAGACCTTGGGCCTCTATGTCCCTCCGGCTAAGGACAAGGCCAAATCGCTTCCAGCGGCTCAGCAGATATGAGCCCCCATAGAAAAGGCCCAGAGACCAGAAGCATCGGTCTCAGAGGCAGTCCCACTCTGCCCCGCAGCCTGGTCCCTCTAAGGGCAAGAGGCAGGGGAAGAGGTGGTTTTGACTATCTGCAGGGGGGCACCAGGCCTGTTGCCAGGGAGACTCCCCGATTAATAAAGTTTGTGTTCTGCAACCGATTGTTTGCCTTCCTCAGGGTGTGGTCCCGCATAGCTTTGAACCAATGGGTCCTCGGTACTATTTCCAAGGGCTATGTGTTGCAGTTCACCTCACCCCCACCAAATCAACGCCATCCACGGTGGCCCCGGTGGACCCGGAACATGTCCGCCTCCTGCATCAGGAGGTGGACCAGTTGCCCCACCTAGGGGCGGTGGAAAGGGTACTGGTTCTGTTCCAGGGCAAGAGGTTCTACTCCCAATACTTCCTGATCCCGAAGGCGAAAGGAGGTCTCAGGCCTATTCTGGACCTGCACGACCTGAACAGGTTCCTAACCCGTTCCAAGTTCTGCATGGTGTCCCTCTATTATCCCCTCCCTGGACCTGGGGGACAGGTACGTGGCCCTGGATCTCCAGGACGCGTACTTTCATGTCCATATTTTCGAGGGACACAGACGCTTCATGGTGGGGATGGACCACTATCAATTCACAGTCCTCCCCTTTGACCTATCCATGGCTCCCAGGGTTTTCACGAAATGTATGTCTGTGGTGGCGGCCTACCTCAGGCGGGAGGGCGTACAAATCTTCCCTTACCTGGACGACTGGCTCCTCAAGGGGGAGTCCCATTTCAAAGTGGAGTCCCATGTAGAGCTGCTCCTCTCGACATGCGCCGATCTAGGCCTGGTCGTAAATGAGACCAAATCGACATTAGTGCCCGTTCAGCACATAGAGTTCATTGGGGTCCTGCTGGACTCTTCCAGGGCCACAGCCTCTCTCCCCCTGGTCAGGTTCGAGACCCTAAGGGGTCTCATCACCTTGGTCATGGCCTTCCCGGTGACCACGGCAAGGGCGTGTCTTCGGATTCTGGGACGCATGGCGGCGTGCACTTACGTGGTCCGCCATGCAAGGCTCCGTATGAGGCATCTCCAATTATGGCTGGCCTCCCAGTTCTCCCAAGCTCGGGACAGTCTGGACAAGGTTCTCATGGTCCCATCCCTGATACTCTCTCCTATGGTGGTCCTGCCTGAGCAATATGTTGCAAGAGGTTCCCTTCAGGGAGGCCAACCCGTCCATAGATCTGATGTCTGATGCTTCGGACCTGGGCTGGGGAGCCCACACGGGGGACGTGCAAACCCACGGAACGTGGTCGGCCCCGGACTTGCCCCTTCACATAAATGTCAAGGAGCTCAGGGCGGTTCGGTTGGCATGCATGGCGTTCCTCACGCACCTCCGTGGCAAGGTGGTCAGAGTCCTCACGGACAGCACCGCCGCCATGTACTATATCAACAGGCAAGGCGGGACTCACTCCCTTGCCCTCTGCCAGGAAGCCCTGAACCTATGAGAGTTCTGTATAGCCCACAATATCTCCCTGAGGGCAGCTCACCTCCCGGGCATCCGCAATACGCAAACGGACCACTCCCGCAGGGTCTCCTGCCCCCCAGTAGGAGTGGTCGCTTCACTCGGAGGTCACTCACCGGCTCTTCCAAGAGTGGGGAGCTCCCCAGATCGACCTGTTTGCAACCCATCAGAACAGGTGTTGCCCCTGGTTCTGCTCCAGGGAGTGGGAGGAGAAAGCGCGATCTCTGACGTGCTCCTCCTGAGCTGGTCGGGCCAGCTCGTCTATGCCTTTCCCCCGTTCCCCCTCATCGCCAAGGTCCTTCAGAAGGTGAAAGCGGACAAGGCAAGCGTCATTCTCATAGCCCCGGTGTGGACCCGCCAGCACTGGTACAGGCCCCTCCTACGCCTCTTAGTGGCCCCCCCCCGAGGGCACTGCCGCTCCACCCGTACCTCCTCTCCCAGGACGGGGGTGCCTCCTCCATCTCAATCTGGCCACGCTTCACCTGACAGCCTGGCTGCTCCGTGACTGAATGAGGAGGAGAATCGGTGTTCGGAACAGGTAAGGCGAGTCCTCTTGGAAAGCAGGAAACCGTCCACGCGTTGGAAGTACATGGCGAAGTGGTCCAGGTTCACCAGGTGGGCGAGTGAGTGGGGAGTGTCCCCTTCCGCCGCACCTCTCCAGTTTATCCTGGACTACCTCTTATCCATTAGGACCCAGGGACTGGCACCTGCCTCAGTCAGGGTGCACCTGGCGGCCAGATCGGCTTTTCACCCGCCGGTGCATGGCCACTCGGTCTTCTCCCACTCTATGACCTCCCATTTCCTGAAGAGCCTTGACCATTCGTTCCCGTACGCTAGCCCCCCTGTGCCGCAATGGGACCTAAACGTGGTCTTGTCCTGTCTCACAGGACCCCCCTTTGAACCCCTGGCCATGTGTTCCTGGTCGCACCTCTCGTGGAAGGTGGTCTTCCTAGTGGTGATCACGTCGGCTCGACGTGTCTCAGAGCTCAGGGTCTTAACCTCAGAACCCCCCATATGGTTTTCCATAGGGATAAAGTCCAGCTCCGCCCACACCCGACGTTCCTTCTGAAGGTGGTCTCCGCCTGCCATATGGAGCAGAGCATCTTCCTCCCCGTGCTCTGCCCTAAGCCCCTCTCCTCTAGCGAGGAACGCCCCCTCCACATGCTCGATGTGCATACGGCGTTGGCTTTTTGTCTGGATCAGACTAAGCCGTTCTGGAAATCCTCTCAACTCTCTATTGCCTTGGCCGAGCGGGCTAAGGGGCAAGCCATCTCCACCCAGCGGCTTTCCCGCTGGATCACCTCCTGCATACGCACGTGTTATGATTTGGCAGGGATTCCCCCACCACCCATTGTAAGGGCACACTCTACGAGGGCTCAGGCCTCATCAGCTGCCTACGTC
This sequence comes from Trachemys scripta elegans, assembly GCF_013100865.1. Classification (NCBI taxonomy): domain Eukaryota; kingdom Metazoa; phylum Chordata; order Testudines; family Emydidae; genus Trachemys; species Trachemys scripta. Next base: position 19,621,398 of record NC_048308.1, on the reverse strand, counting down.
GCCCATGTTCCCATCCAGGACATTTGTAGGGCGGCCACGTGGGCTTCAGTTCACACATTTACTTCACATTATGCGATCGTCTCCCAGTCTAGGGATGACACCATTTTCGGCAGGGCGGTACTGCGTCCCAAACCATAGTGAATTCCTACCCACCTCCAACAGATATTGCTTGGAATCACCTACTGTGGAATACACAAAGAAGAAAGGCCAGTTACCTGTTCCGTAAATGGCATTCTTCGAGATGTGTTGCTCCTGTCTATTCCACACCCCGCCCTCCTTCCCCTCTGTCGGAATCTAGATCAGTTTTTCACTTTGGGACGGTGGTTCTATAATCCCTATTTAATTGGAATTCCTCAGCTGTGTTTCCTAGGTACAGACTGCTAGCAAATCCCCACACAAGTGGGGCTATGCAGACATGATATCTGTGGTTCTTCAAGAGTGTTGCCTGTTTATATTCACATTGACTGTGCACTTTCTCCCTTTCTTAGAACTTTTTTGTTGTAGGACTCTTGGGTTTAGCAGAAAAAAATGAACTGATTGGGGCCAGGAGGCCCTTTTTATAACTTTGACTCCAAATATATGGTGTCTTAAGAATACCTCTTTCCAGAAGGTTCTTGAAGCTTGGTGGTGGAAAGCATAACCCACAAGTGTTAATATGAAGTAATAACACTCTTGAATTAACCATGACTTTTTAACCTTAATTGTATGTTAATACTGGGGTTTCATGCAAAATATCATAATTTTTTTTTGAAAGTACAAGGTGAAGCTTGAATTGAACAAGAGTTTTTTTAAACTATTTTATTTAGAAATATCAGAAACATCACAGTCCAATATTTCTAATGATTAAAGAGCAACAACCTCAATTAATATTTCCAGATTGTCTTTAATTATTTCTTTAAGGAGCTGCCCAGTATGTTGCATTACAAAATATTAATTCATTAAAATTTGTTCATTTTGAATTTTAACCTAAGGTTACTGTATTTTGCTCTTATTAACTATTTAATTTTCCCTTAGGTATTGAGTCATTCCTCATGTATTCTGTTCATGAAGGAATTAGAGGAATTCCTCTTGATCCAATTGACAAAATGGATGCTTTAATGCCCATATCTGGAACTTCATTTGCTGTGGGTATAGATTTCCATGGAGGTAAATAAAATATTATGTAGCTGTATTTTATATTTAAATTAAAAGACTATTTTTTTTCAAAACTGCTGAGTAACTACAACTTCATTTGAAGCCAATGGGAGCTACCAGTGGTTGACCCCCCTGAAAATCGATCTGTAAATATATAATTGACCAGAGTACTCAGTGAAAAATATTAAAATGTCATTTTTAAACTATAATTGGTAGTGGAAGTAAGTAATAAGAAACTGTATCCCACTCCTATTTTTGAACATTTTACAAGGAAGAGGGAGAAAAAATGTTCTCCTTTACTTCTAAGGCTAGGACAAGAAGCAATGGGCTTTAATTGCAGCAAGAGCATTTTAGGTTGAACATTAGGAAACACTTCCTAACTAATGAATTGCCTAGGGAAGTTGTGTAATCTCCATCACTGGAGATTTCTAGGAGCAGCTTAGACAAACACCTATCAGGGATGGTCTAGATACAGGGGCGGCTCTATGTATTTTGCTGCCCCAAGCACGGCAGTGAGGCAGCCTTCAGCGGCATGCCTGCGGGAGGTCTGCTGGTCCCACGCCAAAGCCACAGGACCGGTGGACCTCCCACAGGCACACCGCCGAAGCCTGCCTGCAGCCCTCACAGCGACCGGTAGGTCGTGCTTGGTGCGCTGGTGCCTGGAGCCGCTCCTGTCTAGATAATACTTAGTCCTGCCTTGAGTGCATGGGATTCGACTAGGTGACCTCTCAAGGTCCATTCCAGTCCTACTATTCTATGATTCTATGAACATGTGACTATATATAATTAATAAACACAAGTAATTAATACATGTTTAGTGTGGAAGGGGGGGAAATCAAAGAACATTTCTTAGAAGGGTTGTAGGACTTTAGAGGTGAATACTTGTATTTCTGTGGCTTGCACACGTGATCTGATATTTGATGTTTTACAGACCATTATGATGCCCATATAATGTGTAGGGACAGATTTTTTTCCCCACTCTTCTTTGTGCTGCTCAGTGGAGACTGTAGAGACTGGTCAAATTTTCTTATCTGGGAATTCTCCATACTTTAGGGAGTCTTTAGCATTCAGAGTATAGCAGGCTTCTGAGTGCTGTGGAAGGTTGCTGGTGCCAGTGTGAGGGATGTATTATAGGAGTGCAAGGAAGACCTGGTAGAGGAATATGAGAATCAACTTATTCCTCTACACATATCCTCATCCTCACCTGATGAAGGGATCCATCAAACATGTCTACTATAGACGACTTCAGGGCCTTCCAGGATCTTCTCCAAAGGATGGCAGAATCCCCCTGGAGATAGTTCAGGAGAGATCTCACAAATTGTTTTACATTTTACACCTGACTTCCTGAAGTTGTTTAGCCATGCCTATTAATAAAGCCATTCTTGAACCTTGTAGATTCCTGCATCTTTATTAGCCACATCTAAGAGGGCAGATCACAGGTATCAAGTTCCCCCTTAGGGGTTGGGGTGCTTTTTTTCACACCATGTACCTGTGACATTGTTTATAACAGCAGCACACAAGAAGTCTAAGTTGCCTGGGACACCTAAGTCTACCACCAGAGAAAAAGAACCCTTTACTCTCGGAAAGACTGTGTAGTGACATTTCAACCTCTGTGTCTCTATACAACAGCACAGAAGAGGAAGCAAAACAGATTTCATTCATTTCCTTTACAGAGTCCTCCTTCTTCTTGTAATCAATACCAACAAAGAGCCCCTGATTTCTGCAGCAATGGTGGTCAGTGGCCTGGGCTGGAGCAGCGGCCAGGCCTTGGTCGGAGCCGAAATACATAATTTAAATGAATATTTAGGGGTCCTCTGCCCCTGCTTGCCACCCTCTTGTGCATACCACTGCTTATTAGCATTCAAACATGTGGGACTTTCAATTAGCACTATTAGAGTACATCTGGCTGCTATATTGGTGTCTCACCCACCTGCTGATGGTCATTGAATTTCTTTTCTTACCCTACTATTTCTTGGGTTTTAAAAGTCCTAATTCATGTGTTTCTGATAATTAATGAGCCCTTCCCTACCTGAGACTTAAACATGGTACTTACATGTTTGATGGACCCTCCCGTTGAGCCCATATCATTGTGTTTTCAGTATCACCTTTCTATTAAAACTAGTGTCCTCAGTTTGTAGGATGGGTGAAATTCAAACTTTAATGGCTTCACTGTCTTATTCAATATTTCATTGGGAGAGAGTAACTCTCAGACCACATCTGAAATTCCTACTAAAATAGATTCATATAAGCCAGTTTATATATCTACTGGTATTTTTTCCTAAACCTCATGCCTCCATAGCAGAGGCCAAGCTCCACGCACCAGATGTCTGTACAATTATGTCCTGTTATATTTCTAGGACAATGGCTTTCCTCTAGCCTTTTTATGGCTTTTGACAGTAACATCTAAAGGGCAAGCCCTTTCATCTCAAAAGCTTCCTAAATGGGTTACAGACTGCATTAAAATCTCCTACTGGTTGAATAAATTGCCAGTTCCTTCTTGAGTTAAGATACATTCCACTAGTGTCCAAATAGCAGCAGTGGCTTGTTTAAGATGTATCCTTATCCCTGAAATCTGTAGAGCAACTACTTGGAGTTCGAGTCATACATTCACCAATCAGTCCTCCGTTGTCACAGCTTCTAGGTCAGATGCTTTGTTTGATAGGGCTGTTTTACAGTCATTATTTAAATAGGGATTCCTATTAATCCCTTGAGGGGCAAGTACTATCCACTCACCTACAGTGGGATCTTTGTGGACAAGGAAGTGGTTACTTATTTACAATAACTGGAGTTCTTCAAGATGCCTTTTGCCATTTAGATCCCCAGACCCACTCTCCTTCCCCATTGATATAGAATCCTCACCCAAAATTCTATATTGGTGAAGGAGCTGAACAGTGGCAAGGCCTTTCTGCATTTTATACCCTCACTGTTGGTGATGCAAGAGTATGCAGGTACATGCACAGCACCAATGGACTCTGCTGTATGAAATATTCCAGGCTCCCATGAATGAAACACAAATATGTACAGAGGGATCTGTCTGGACAAAGGTTTCCCAAAGAGCTCCAATTACTCTAAAGTAAGTAACCTCTCTTCAGGTGTTCAGGAGGAGCAGTTTCAAAGCTACCCAGGAAAAGAAGAGACCAAGCAAGAGACCCAGTACACCAGCACGTCTGAGCAAAGGGTAGTCCTGAAACACTTAGACACTCTGTGCTTGGCAAAGCTTCAGAGAGTACCACCACATTTTTTATTTTCCAGTCTGACCTCTTGTAGCCCATAAAGGAGATTAAATAGAATGTACTACATGGCACTGAGGCACTGGTAGTTGCTCTCAGAATGAAACTTGTTTGCAAGTGCCTCAATGGGACAAAAAACTTTGAGAGCTAGGGAGATTTATAGCATTTCTCATAGGCAGCTGAGATCCAAGAGCGAAAATCAAGCAAATATGGTATTTTTAGTGGGAAAAGAAGTGTGTTATTTTTTCTGGACAAATTCATTGGCAAGTAAAATTTCTCCATGAATTATCATTGCTTTTAATAAAATTGACAGCAGATAGTATGAATTTGTGGTTAATGCATCCAACCCCAAATAACTAAACAATGTAAAGAAAATATGTAAGATGCAGTAATTTTTTGATCATTGACAAATGTAGGCTTATATCTTGGAGAAGGTATCCCTTTGTAGTCTCCTGAGGTTCTGGAGGCCATGGAGGATCCTCCCTACTGTGAGCAGGTCTAGATGTGGAGTTGGAAAATGTACAGTTGGGGCTGTTGTCATGCATGCATCTAGGGCTGTTAATCATCTCCTGCTATGCAGGACTGTGATTTTTGGTAATGTGTAGTAGGACATAGTGGATGGATTTGAAGCAATGTGGTTCCCAAAGTGTGGTGGGATGATAAATGGCACACATCCCTATTTTGGTATGAGCCCATCTTGCCAACAGAAAGGGCTATTTTTCTATGATTATGCATATGTTGGTAGATCACCAGATATGCTTCCCTGGTATCACTATGGGCTGATCAGGGCAGGTTCATGACATTCTTTAAGAACACAGGACTGTTCAGAAAGCTACAAGCAGGGACAGTCTATCTTGAACAGTAGATTATCATCAATGATACTGAAATGCCAATAGTGATTCTATGCCACCTAGGCTACTGCTTGTTCCCCTGGCTCATGAAGCCATTTGCCAGCCACCTTAACAGCACAAAGGAAAGATTCATTTACAGTTCAGCAGGTATTGAATGTGCTTTTGGCAAATTGAAGGGACACTAGCAGTGTTTACACACTATATTAGAGCTAAGTGCGAAAAATATCCCACTGATTATAGCTGTCTGTTGCGTCCTGCATAATATCTGTGAAGCAAAGAGAGAAGAACACCTGCCAGGAGGGCGGAGGTTTAGCAGCTCTTTGCTGACTTGGAACAGTTCAAGACAAGAACTTAGTGTGATGCTATGTGGTTAAGGGAGGATTTAAAAGAGCTCTGTAATGGAAAGCCATAGTGGTGTTCTGGACTGGACTGTTCTTTGTGCCTGGAGCTTTGCGTGCTGCTAGGAATTGTGTAGTGCTGCCTGTACTTTTATAAGTGTTTTTTCCTGAACCAATGAGTTATTTTGTGCTTGCCGTACATTTATAAATACTGTCAGATTTGAGTACTGCTGTGTATTCTGCAGTATGAGTTGTGAACTATAAAGATAATTTTATTCTCCAAAACCAGAAATTTATTGAGTGGCAAAAGCAGCATACAAAAAAGCCATAGCCAATGCAACAGAGGGTCCTGTGGCACCTTTAAGACTAACAGATGTATTGGAGCATAAGCTTTCGTGGGTGAATGCCCACTTTGTCAGACGCATGTAATGGAAATTTCCAGAGGCAGATATAAATATGCAGGCAAGAAGCAGTATGGAGATAATGAGGTTAGTTCAGTCGGGGAGGGTGAGGTCCTCTGCTAGCAGTTGAGGTGTGAACACCAAGGGAGGAGAAACTGCCTCTGTAGTTGGATAGCCATTCACAGTCTTTGACACCATCAGATCAGGATTAAACAATGCAGTAGAAACTTTTAACATAAATTAATGGAATAAAACTTTACAATTGGAAAGGCAGCAAACAAATTCTTCTATCCATTTGAGTGTACAAGTATAGTTTTGTGTGGCTTATACATATGTCAACCGGTTAGGGTAAGTGAAACTGTTTTTTTTGTTGTCCTCAGGTGTGGAATGGTGCGGGGCACATGTGGCATGGTGGAGGGTGTAGAGAGCTGCTATCATGTAATACTGAAAGGACTCTGGGATTTTTACAACGATAGGTCAACCAGGATCTGCAGCATTTGGGTTTCTTTCCTGAGAAGATTTATTATGTCCTGGTGCATTTTTGTCTCCTTTTCCTGCTGGGACTCCTGGGACTTTTTCCTGTTCGCTCTTTCCTTCTCCAGGCTGTCTGCCATGTTGGCCCTTTGTTCTAGGCGTGATGCAGCACTGGCTTGCAGGATCTTGCTGAACATGTCCTCCCTAGTCCCTCTTCTTTCTCCTCCTCATCAGGGTCAGGCATTCTGTGGGTGTGGAGCAGGCATCCTGCAAGGCCACTGATGAAAACAGACAGATGAAACCTTAGATTTACCATTACTATAGAAAGGGAAAGATAAATTTCAAAATTCCCTTTCCTTATTGCCATAAAACCTTTGAATAAAATGTGCTTATCGACGTGTCAGCTTTGGAGTGCCTACCCTGACTCAGGAGAGTTAGAGGTATGTGGGATTCAGCAGTTAGATCCAATCACACCAGATTGGGTTCTGTCTAGGGAGCGTGGCTGGATCAAGTCATAACAATATTCTTGCTGAAGCATATGGAGCATCTGGTACAGGCCACTACTAGAGAAAGCATGCTGGACTAGATAGACCACTGGGTTGATCCATTACAGCAGTTTCTATGTTCCTGTGAAATTCCAGTTCAGCATGAATGATTTTTGAATAGTGTTTTCCCAAAAAAGGTTATGAACATTTTCCAAAAGTGAGTACCTCATGTTTTAGTTCCCCGCTCACACACTGTCTTGTCTGAATTGTTTCCAGCTTTTTAGTACAAAATAAAATTCTACCTGACCTATAATCTGAATTTCAGACAGATTTGGTTTTCTTTGGCAAAGATGTGGGGTCAAAATTGGAAAGTATTGCCTCAATGAAAGAGATTGGCATCTCTCCATGGTAAGCTCAAATATATTATGCTTTGTAATATAACCCTCATACCATATGACTAGGACCCTACCAAATTCATGGCCATGAAAAATGCATCACGGACCATGAAATCTGGTCTCCCCCCATGAAATCTGGTCTTTTGTGTGCTTTTACCCTATACTACATGGGGGAGGGGAACAATGTTTCTCAAATTGGGTGTCCTGACCCAAAGGGGGGCGCAGGATTGCCACCCTTATTTCTGTGATGTCTTCAGAGTGGCAGCTGTTTGCCAGGTATCCAGCTCTGAAGGTGACACTCTGCCAGCAGCAATGCAGAAGTGAGGGCAATACCATACCATGGCATCCGTACTTCTGTGCTGCAGCCTTCAGAGCTGGGTGGCCGAAGAGTGGCAGCTGTTGACTTAGAGCCCAGCTCTGCAGGCAGCAGCGCAGAAGTAAGGGTAGCAATACCATACCATGCCATCCTTACTTCTCCACTGCTTTCCAGCTACCTATGACCAACTATTAAAACAGCCACATATGTTATGCCAGTTGCTGCAAATGGCAGAGCAAACAAATCTTAACCTACATTTCTGAAATCCCTTTCTAAAACCAGAAATTTTGATGTGTGAAAGAGTATCATTGTGCCCTGCCCTTTTAAAATATATTTTTATGTTCTCAGCCCTCATCAGCTCAGAGTAGCGAGGGTTTATATTTCATTTTATTTTTATTTATTTATTTCATTTTGTTTTAAATTGGAAGCTTATTTCTAAAACTGAGTCTCATGGGCTTTCATACGCTGCTCTTTTGGCCCAGTTAGTGTGTCAGCATAATGTATGTATTTTCTTATATAAAGTACTATATACTTCCATTTTAAATGCAAATATTTATTAATTACCATAGTTTGAAAAAGTCATGCTTTTAATACTAGGAATCGATCCTATTCAACTTATTCATAAATGATCTGGAGAAAGGGGTAAACAGTGAGGTGGCAAAGTTTGCAGATGATACTAAACTGCTAAAGATAGTTAAGTCCAAAGCAGACTGTGAAGAACTTCAAAAAGATCTCACAAAAGTAAGTGATTGGGCAACAAAATGGCAAATGAAATTTAATGTGGATAAATGTAAAGTAATGCACATTGGAAAAAATAACCCCAACTATACATACAATATGATGGGGGCTAATTTAGCTACAACAAGTCAGGAAAAAGATCTTGGAGTCATCGTGGATAGTTCTCTGAAAATGTCCACGCAGTGTGCAGAGGTGGTCAAAAAAGCAAACAGGATGTTAGGAATCATTAAAAAGGGGATAGAGAATAAGACTGAGAATATATTATTGCCCTTATATAAATCGATCGTACGCCCTCATCTCGAATACTGCGTACAGATGTGGTCTCCTCATCTCAAAAAAGATATACTGGCACTAGAAAAGGTTCAGAAAAGGGCAACTAAAATGATGAAGGGTTTGGAACAGGTCCCATATGAGGAGAGATTAAAGAGGCTAGGACTCTTCAGCTTGGAAAAGAGGAGACTAAGGGGGGATATGATAGAGGTATATAAAATCATGAGTGATGTGGAGAAAGTGGATAAGGAAAAGTTATTTACTTATTCCCATAATACAAGAACTAGGGGTCACCAAATGAAATTAATAGGCAGCAGGTTTAAAACAAATACAAGGAAGTTCTTCACGCAGCGCACAGTCAACTTGTGGAACTCCTTACCTGAGGAGGTTGTGAAGGCTAGGACTATAACAGCGTTTAAAAGAGAACTGGATAAATTCATGGTGGTTAAGTCCATTAATGGCTATTAGCCAGGATGGGTAAGGAATGGTGTCCCTAGCCTCTGTCTGTCAGAGGGTGGAGATGGATGGCAGGAGAGAGATCACTTGATCATTGCCTGTTAGGTTCACTTCCTCTGGGGCACCTGGCATTGGCCACTGTCGATAGACAGGATACTGGGCTAGATGGACCTTTGGTCTGACCCAGTACAGCCTTTCTTATGTTCTTATGAATATTCTTTCCAGGTATTTTATCACATATATTAATATGGGTATTTTTAAATTACCTCATAGATTTAGATCACTAAACTACTTACACATTTTCTATTTTGGAAAATAAGCATAACATCCTTGGTTAATCTGGGTGTTTTAAAGAACACTGTCAACATTTGTTTATTAAATGGCTTATTTAAAAAGATCAATTATCTGATGTGCACACTTTAAATAGTATGCCTCTCCTTTTTTCTTTTAAAAAAGTTACTATTTTTTTGCCCCATCTATATTCATGCGAGTGTTTTTTTGCTATCTCTGAAAGCCAGTCCAAACATGTTCTGCCCCACTTCTCACGCTAACACCCTTTCTGACTGTGTACCCGGGTACCAGCTGTTTGCTGTTTATACAGTTTCAGCTCTGCTATTTCATGGTCTGGGGAACAGGATGCACCATCAGCAAAACAGTGATAATGACTTTTCAGAAAGTGCTGTTAATTGCACCAAGTAAACAAACATTTTCTCTGTAATCCTTCTTAGTTATGATCTTAAGAGTTATCTATTTGTAACAATAGTAGATACAACATTTTCATGTTGTCTCATCTACCCAATACACTTTTGTAGGTAATTCACACACCATCATACACTGCCTCTCAAAAGCAGGATTTCCTTGTAAATAGAACAGCTTGAAATGGCTCTCTTTGTAAACTATACAATGCCAAATGAATTTGCACAAACTTTAGAGAGTCTAGTTCTACCTACTTTCTCAATTTGAACCAGTTACTCAAGGCCATATTTGATTTTTTGTTTTTTTAAATTTTGGCCATATTTTATTTTTGGAGTTACAGGCCCAATGCATGTCCTTCTGACGTAGGACATTTATGTGTTTGGGGTGGGTTTAGAGAGAATTTGACAGCGGTGTCTGTGAGAAACTGCAGAAAGATGAACAGTTTGGCTTCAGTTTTTGAGCACAGAGTTGTACTTTGTTAGCATTCTGAAACTGGTCCACATGTATGTAAGTTTTGCTGTTGCTTTTGTTGTTTCATGTCTATTAGTTCATGAAAATAATAGGAGATATGTGCACAATGAAAATAAAAATAAACAGGGAAAGAATATCCTGGATCTTTATCAACTAGTCATTTCCGAGAGAAAATAACTCACTCCATAAGTCGAAGACTCTACTTGACCACTTTGAAGACAGAATTTAGCCATCTATTCAAATGGAATTACAATATGTTTACAGTGTTAACTTAGAAGATGAGTCACAAGTTGTCAAATTTCTAAACTTCCTTTGTATCATTACATGAGTTTTTTTCACATCTTTATTAGATATACGTGATGATTCCAAACATTTTATCTGCATGATTGCCAAGAGAAGGGGGTAGATGTAGGAAGTTCCCAATATTTGCCCCATAATATTTAAGAGCCCCAAATGTTGTTGAAATAATTATTTTTAAAAAGCAGTACTGGCATTAAAGAAATAACATTAGTACAAATATGAAGGTATCGCATTGGAAAGCATACTGTTAGTATATTATTTTTATTACAAGTATTATGGCAGTAAAAGCAATGGCCCAAATCAGGGTCATGGCCCTGTTGTGATATTAGTTGTAAATATACAGTAGTATAAGACAGTCCTTGTTCTTAAGATCATTGGATCTACTCTGATTTTCATTACTGGAAGATCTAGCCCATTGTACATTTATTTTTTTAAATGGAGAAGATGGGGAAAATAAGTAGTTAGAGATGGGGATGGTGTTTAAATATTATCTTAATCCTGGGGTAGGTATTAATATAATAATGTTAAAATTGTGAAGAAACAATGTAGTTCCTCATGTGGATGATTGAGCAAAAATGTGAGGTTCATTTTGAGCAGAACATTTTTCATTGAATTATTCCCCAGTCAAGGTGATAGCTTTTACTAATTATATTTTTTCTGTCTGTATTTTTTCCCCCAGGAAATGACACAATTTACTGGACTGACATGGGTTTCAACAAAATTAGCAGAGCTAGACGAGACCAGACCTGGAAAGAAGACATAATTTCAAATGGCTTGGGAAGGGTTGAAGGCATAGCAGTGGATTGGATAGCGGGTATCACCAATGCCTTTATTATTTCTTAAATACCTTTTTGATAGACCTTTTTTATGCTAAAACCCCCCCTACTTGATAATAGTAGACTTCTGTACTTCTAGCCACAGAGGTGCATTTTTTTTCTTTCTGCTTCACTCTCTCCTATATTTAGAGCCTCTGATATGTTTTTTTCATATTGACGATCACTCACTGTGAATTTAGCAAAAATCTCCCAAGAATTCCATAAGGTGGAAAAAATGGTTTTAGACATTCTCTTATGCTTGAAGACAGTTGGAAAATTAAAATGCCCCCTGTTTCTTAGGTGTGGAGTTTCAACTTTGTTTTGATACATACAGATTTGGTTTGGACCTTAAGATAGAAATGTTTGAAAGTAGGATTAAAAATTACAAATTTCACTTCAGTGTATGTTCATAATAACTATGTTTAATGAGAGAGTAATAAAACCTAAAAACATATTAAAACAAATACAGAACATTATTCTCTGCTACTATGTTTTATGCAGCTGAGATTAAACAGCAGCTGGTCTTTTAAAGAAGTAGTTTATTTTCTTAGTAATTTCTTGGTATTTCTCCTAGGTAACATATATTGGACAGATCATGGCTTCAACTTAATTGAAGTTGCTAGACTCAATGGCTCATTCCGATACGTAATTATATCCCAGGGTCTGGACCAGCCAAGATCCATAGCAGTGCACCCAGAAAAAGGGTAACTTAAATATTTCTATATCTTTGTAAAAAAATGCATGCTAATATTAAAACTCTACAATTAGTAAATTGGGCATTCATTCTGACATCTGTTTACCGCTAGAGTCTTCAATAAAACCAGACAAAGATTGTACTGTAAAAAACAGTTTTTTATAAAAATTGGATGTTCTCATATACTGAGATACTTACTATGACATCTCTGTTTAAACTAAATATTACAGTCTACTTCCCTATTTGCAGAACAGTTTCCCTACTCTTAGACTGTCTTTTACCTGAAGGCTAGCAAGAGATCAGAAGTGTGCTTAATTTTTTTGAATCCTCTTTAAGTTTTCAGCACATTGTCAGAATACAAACTACCCAACTATAATAAGCCCAATGTGGTGATGAACTATTAGAATGGTGTAATTCTTTGATGGCCATAAATATCAATGTGTTGGCCCCAATCTAACATCTTCTCCGCACCAAACAAGAAGATCTCCATTGTTCATGGACAAACTATATCTGATGAAGTGCTTAGGTACAAGAATAGAATGGTGGTGGCACAAAACATTCTTCAGATCCATCCACCAATTGCAAAGTGCTGCGGACTATGCTGATGTAATAACAGATCCCCTTACCATCACAGCTGCACAGCTGTTGCCAGCACAGGTGTTCTGGATTGTGTAAGTGAAACATCAGACATAAACATTGACCACTACAAAGAATTCTCATCCTACTTTGAAGAAAATATCAACTATGAAAAGGACTTCCCGAGACAAAATATTCTAAATCACACCAGATTACATTAACTGTATGATAGAATTTGGCTTCATTATACATGGGGAAGCCCAGAGACATAGTTGAGTGACCACATATAAACAGAACCTGGGCCCTTCCTGACAAGCAAAGACAAGTGGAGAACAACTGTGTCTACTGCTAATGCATTATCAATGTCTCTTTCAGAAAATTGAACTTGCCAACCTCCCGGAAAACACAAAAGTCCCTTAGAAAGTCATATATACGTCTATATATCTCATTTTCCACAGATTCAACCAACTCCCATCATAAGGAGATCAAATACCTACAGGAAATCAGCTTTTACATTCAGTCAGGGGAGTTCTTCAAAGTGGTGTGAAGCCTAGAGTGGTTCTTCCAACTTACCACTAAGCCTCGACATTCAGTTAGCATCAGTGATGGAAAAGGACTTCTGAAACTGTTTTCTTTTCATCCAGGATAAGGATCTAACAATAGTGATATATGTATTCTTCAGCTTGGATTATTATAAATCATTATATCTTGGGTTGAAGGTGGAAGCAACCAGAGGTTTCAGCTAGTGCAGAATCTCAAAGTCTGCCTCCTCAACATGACGTAACTCCTGTGTTCAGATAACTCCACTGATGGCCTGTCTACTTCTGCTGACAGTTCACGGCCTTGTTTTTTGTCTTCAGAACAACTAAGGGATCGGAACCCAGCTATGTGAGCGACCACATCTCTGTCTACAAATTGTCAGGACAGCTGCGCTTCTCTGAGACAAAGCACCTCAAAAAGCCCCGAATGAAGCACAGTAGAGTCAGATAAAGTACTCTTGCTCAAAGGGGCTTGTGTATTTAAACAAGCTCCAACTTCAGGGTAAATGTTTTAATGAAGATGTGACCACCATTATTTATATATTCCTCGAGTACAATTACTTACGCCTGACTAGGGAAAACTCACAGGAGGTATTGTGCAGATTTATTTTACCTGGGGAGTGCCAGCAGGTTGCAGTAGTGAGCTCTATAAATAAATCCCCCACCTAAAAGAGCTTAGAATGTAGGAAAAGAAACAGTCAGCTACTTCCAAGTATTTGGGGAGGAGAGAGGGATTGTAGCCCCAATCTTCATTCCGCAGAGACATCTAAAATCTGAAACCTGCTTATGGGGGAGGGTGGATCCAGAGGCCTTGAGTGGGAATGAATGTTAAGGAGCTTTTTCTTTCACTTAAACCTGGAAGCAGGCGTGTGTGTTTTGTGTTTCAATGCAAACATTTTTCACAGGCCGGTTCCTGACTGTCTCCTGTTTTAAATTACTAAAGGAATAAACCCTAAATAGCCATATAAGGAGGTAAAAGAGAAATGGCAGTGCTAAAAATGAGAATTTTCTTGTTTGCTATGGTAGGGGGGAAAAATCTTTGTACTGGATTACTGTGCCTTCTCTTTCTCTCCTCTAATCTTAAAATACTATGATTTGGTGCAACGCAAAAGTAGCTAGTACAACAAATGGCAGGTGAATTACTGTCTGGAGGATTTTGTTCAGTAATTCCAGTTGAAGTACAAGACAGTAGAAAAAAAAGAGAACAGTGTACTGTGCATGAAATGATTTATGAACAAATTCAGTAGTGGAAAGATTCTTTAGTTTCTGCAGTCTTGTTAAGCTTTCTAGGTTTCAGAGTGTGTTCAAAATGATTGAGGAAGTGGAGAATACGAAGGTACATTAATTAGTAAGTGTTCCTCTTGTGGCAAGACAGTATATCCCAATTTGGCTGGATCTCTGTCTTTTATTCAAGCCTCAAAAATGTCACTTGAGATAAATTCTGAAGTTGTAAACCTCTACCCAGCCCCAGACTGCACCTCTGTGATTTCTTCAGGAAAGAATGAAGTCTCTGGGGCAAAGACATCTTTTGAATAGGTGGATGGTGGTAATAAATTCTTTATTATGTGAGATGTAGGCCTCCTTTCCTCACTCCTCCCCCTCTTGCCTTCTTTCTAGATAAACCTTTAATAGCTGCTTATACCCCAGCTCTATGTCAATGAAACCAAAGTTGACAGCTGCAAAAGGGAAATGAAAATGACTATTGTTAAACCCTTATAAGTAAAGTTGAGAGGGAAATTGTTTTCTTATCCCTTGAAAATTTTAGAGATGTTGAAAAATTTCTCATTCTGCATTAGGAAGAACCAGAGATCTTCCAATATTTTTTTCACAAAAAAACAGTGTGAGCAAAATCACAGAATAGCCAATAATTCAGTGGTTATGGCACTCATGGGATGTAGGAGGGAGGGGAGAACCAGGTTTGAGCCTCTGTTTTCCCTGAGTGAGTACAGGGACTTGTATCTCCTGCATCTGAGTTGTCTCCTAACCATTGGCCTATCAAGCCAGTCACTCTCCCTCTCTCTCTGTGGCCCAATTAATTAGTTATACAAAGTGCAACAGCTCCAACAGCAGTGATCACAGACTATAACCCATTTGTTAGGGCACTCACCTGTGATATGAGAGAACTGTGTTCAAATCCCTGCTGTCAATCAGGCATCTCCCCAGTCTTCTGCATCCTATGTGAATACAGGTAGGTATCACTGGGGAGCTCTCTCTCTTTCTCTGGTTTTGAGCAGAAATACCATCATGGATCTCTGGGAAACATTCCTGAAAATTTTAATCAAAACAGCCCCTTTCAAGTTTGATGAACTGGTGTTTTCGGTCAAAAAACAAATTATCTTCAAATTCCCAAACAGCTCTATTTATTAATTCTGCCAGTCATAGCAAAATATAAACCATGCATCGTTCATCCCCTTCTGATAATGTTTCTAGATAGTAATATAAACCATACTGAGTAAGTTCAGAAAGGTACCTTAGACCTATACGGCAACTTGTCTGCCTCACCTCACTTATGCCTGCAAGATGATATGGATTTGACTAATTTTGATTTTCTTGGATGAAGCCAAGGAGAACGTTCCTGATTAGTTTAGGTATTTTAACTTCATGTACTTACCTAATTCACACTGAAAAATTTCAGAAATACTGAAGACTGATTCCTCTGTCCCATTCAAATTAACCTCAGATATTTCATATTAACTTCAAGTAGATTAAGCTTAACATCGTCTCTTTTCATCCTGTTGTTTCCTCTCTATATAGGGAAGTGCCATCTTCAGAGATCCACAAGATACGTACATTGACACCCTTCTGGGAAGGTCCTATACATTTTTCTACATCAGTTAGCAACATCTATTCTGTGTCATTCTGCTAGTGTTTTGATATTTCAGGGCTTCTTTCCCTACAAACTTCTGGTTAGGAGTCCCAAATGAATTTTTACCTTACTAGATATGGTTTTTGTGTGTAACTGGAGTTGTCTCAGACAAGCAGTTAGCGCTCTAAGAGGAAGACTAACAAGTGTTTAGTTGAACTAAAGAATGAAGAACTGTTTTTCTGAAGTCAGCATTCAATGTAACTTCTATGTCAAGAAAATAATGCTGATTAAACATGTGAATACAAGTATAGTTAATCTTGGAGATGCTGATTGCTATTCCATAGTTAAAGGTGCATTGAAAATGTAGTTAAGGTGAGTTTTTAATCACTCATTTTTGGAAATTTTGACAGGTTATGTTTCTTTGGGTCCCTCTTTAGCTTAATATCTTAGAAACTTAGAAGTTACCTGATGTAGTTGTTAAATTCTATAGAATAAGATATGTATTATATTTAATATTTGAATAATAAAATATTATTTTTCATATTTGTCATGACGTCTTTCACTTATGACATGAAGTTTAAAGATGAATGACTTTTACTATGGACAGGAAGGATATTTTAATACAAAGAAACTAGTATATGATACTTTTAACCAGAGTGCCAGTTAAAATGGACCTCCTCTTTGTCTAGCCCCTTACAGCACCCATCTCCTCCTTCCCTACAGTTGTTGCTTCTGGCATCATTCCCTGCAACCCTATTTTAATGCTCCCCCAAAGTCAATCCAGCATCCATATTCTCTCACTCTTGTAGATGCATTTAACTAATTTATATTAAATTCATTAATACCTCATTAGCATGTCAAGATATACAAGTGTTGCCAAAGTGATAGCCAGATAGGACACCCTGGTCTTTCTCACTTGTAGGTACAATCTGCCCAGGACAAACCTGAGTCAACTGGGGAGTAGATTGCCTTTACAAGCTTTCATTTGGTCAAAGAGCGTATGTGCACTCTTCGTGAGTTCAGGAGTGCATTTAATAAGTATATAATGTTGCATTTAGTGTAGAGCTACATTTTCAACAACACTGTCCACTTTATATATAGAACAGAGGAATCTATTATTAAACTCCATTTTGGCATGTTATGAGTTATTGATAGCTATTTGTTTTGAGGATGCTGTCTCTGTAGAAAGTATTAGTGGACTAGATGTAAGAAATCTCTTATTAAAAGAAAGATCCTGCTCATTTCTTGCTAGAGGAAGCCAGGAAGAGTTTGAAATCCTCGCTACTTGGTAGAAACTAATGGTCTGAACATTAAAATATTCTATTCTATTCTATTCTATGTGTGAAAATTTAAACTTTCATATTTCACAATATTAATTCAAAAAAATCTTTCCTCAACTTCATTTAAACTGTGCCCAATGTGTTAACTATGTTCGTAATTAAAGGTGCAGTGGAGTAGAAGGGGTGTCATATGTTCCCTCTCTTCCTTTGAGCTGGTGTTCTGTACCACAGCACTCATCTCACGGAAGGAAGCAGGCTCTGTAGACTTGCTACATTCCCTCATTCTGCTCAGAACAGGCTGTAGGCAGAGCTTTGATCTAAGCATCCCCCCTTCCCAGCATGCCCAGTGGTCTAGTTATGAGTAGTTAATTATTGAATGTAATCTCATTTTGTCAGGATATGGTGAATTAGTACCTTGGTCACTCTGCTTCTGTGTTGTTCCCCTTCCACCAACCTTCTGCCTGTCTTTTGAATATGAGTCTCTTATTTTCAGGGAATATTCCATATTTTTAGACTGAAGGTGTCTAATTTATTAAAGGTGCTCCCCGTAATAAATAAATATTCTATATTTGTATTTTAAGGGAATTCTATTTTTTTTCTTGCAGTTTTACTGTTCTGTTGGATAATAATTATAGGTCTGTGATTTAATGAGGCACCTAGTGTCAATTGACATAGCTCCATAGTCAATAGAGCTATGCTGTGTACATCAATTAAGAAACTGGTCTTTATACTCAGATGCATCCATTACATTTTAATATAGTGTGTGTGTGTTTGTTTACAGAACATAGATGAAATGTTGTAAGAATATAATTGTTAAAAATGTAAAGCTCTTCAAAAATTACTTAAATATGTTGTAAGTATATGCAAACATCATGTTCCAAAAAGCTGAATTTGTTTTATTATGGTCAGAGCTATGTTGTTATATGGCTTTTTCTTTCTTTCTTTCTTTTTTTTTTTGTACACATATGTGAGTGTATTTATTAATATATATGAAACAGAAAGTATATTCTGTTTGTTAAAGAACCTTAGCTTCAGACTTTTTTATGTTGGTTTTTGTGCTGTTCAGGAATTGACCAAAATGACCTTAACACTGCGGTAATGCAATTTTCTGCTAAATTTGTTAATAAAATACTGGATTTGTTAAGGTATATTCTAATGTGTCTCTGATATGCTCATGTTTTGTCAACATATGGAATACATCAAAATATTTTATAACAAGTTTAAAAAAGCAGAAATTGGTCCAATAAAAGATAAATCACCTACCTTGTCTAAAAAAACTTCACCACCTGTATCTTTGTATCTCAAATCAAAACATAAAGGGAAGAGCACTGCAGTTTTACAAATAAGCTACAGAAATGCAATATATAATAGGCAAATATCACTTACTTCATACAAACTACAGTAGTGGTATTAGGCCCTGATCCAAAGCATATTGAGATCAGTGTAAAAACTCCTCTTGACTTCAGGGCCCTTTTGATCAGGCCCTTAATTACCTTAGCAAACAGGGGATATCAAAGTTGACCAAGGTTTATTCTTCTCATAGAGGTGAGAAAAGGTTTGCCTTTCTGACTTTAACTTGAAGAATTGTTAATAGGGCCTAGCAGTTTCTATTAACCAGTGTCCCAAATGTTTTGATTGATCAGAAACCTAGTAGCAACCCATGAAACTGCTTGAGCTTTCGTATTGATTGCTACATTGTACATTTTTGCCTACCTAAGCTTTTGCTAAAAAGTAGAGATATTAAAACAAAGGCTGAGATATCAAGGAATTGATCAAGCAAGTTGAATAAGATGATTAGTCTCTGTAAAGCATGTTTCATCTTTAAAAGGACAGCAATGTGTTATTTATGCCAGTTCAATATCAGAATCCTTTGGAGTTTTATATTTGTAAACATTGATTTGATATGAACTGCACTTATATTTTGTTGCCAAATATATGCAGGTCTGCACATGTTCATCTATTTATTGTGAATTTCTGCAATATTTTAGGTATTTGTTCTGGACAGAATGGGGACAGACTCCCTGCATTGGCAAGGCACGGTTAGATGGGTCTGAGAAGGTTGTGCTTGTGAGCTTGGGGATTGCCTGGCCTAATGGAATCTCCATTGACTATGAGGTGTGTTCCTGTATCTTCTACTACATATTAAATGTGCATTAAATATATTGCATTACAAGTTGGTCTTCCATTTTAGCATTCTGTTATGTTCATAATACAATTCTCAGACAAAAATAGATTGTTGAAGTTTACTTTGAAATTGATCTTTAGGAAAATAAATTATACTGGTGTGATGCTCGTACAGACAAGATAGAAAGAATCGACCTTGAGAGTGGAGGGAACCGGGAGATTGTGCTGTCAGGGAGCAATGTGGATATGTTTTCAGTAGCAGTCTTTGGAGCTTACATCTACTGGTCTGACAGGTAATTTATTTTTCCATAAGTATTTGAGTCTCAAAATGTTATTTCAGTGCCAGATACTTCACCCTTGTAGGATTAGCCATTCCATAGCAAGGTCACAGAAAGGATCTCACAAAGCTATGCAATTTCCACAGAAAAGGTACTTTTGGTATTCAAAGCATATCAATGTCACAGAAAAGAGTTGATTTCTTCAGCTTCTGGTAGGCCAGCTGTCTGTCGCATTTTAATTACTTGTTTGATTTTAATTATATGAGGGTTGTTGATCAGCCATCTTCAACTTTTTTTGGCAGAGCACATGCTAATGGCTCGATCAGAAGAGGTCATAAGAATGATGCCACAGATGCTGTGACCATGAGGACCGGCCTAGGAATAAACCTGAAGGAAGTGAAAGTTTTTAACAGACAACGAGAAAAAGGTTTGCTCTTGCTAATTATATTAATAATGACTTTAATATCATATGTTACCTTTTTTGTGTATTAATTTTGGATAATATGAAAAGCAAAATCATCCTTGTTTTATGAAAGTTTTTTTTAAAATTCTCCACATTGTTCCTTTTTTAAATTATAATTTTCTAACAGTGTTCCTAAAGAAAATATATGAAACAAAATCCCCCCATCACTCTTTCAATAGTAAAACAAAACAAAAACCAGAACCATGTGTCTGAGCAGGACATGGGCCTTAAGCTGATGTAAAATAATCAACATGGATACCTGGCACTTGTCCATCACAAGTCAATGATTAAAAATTATCCAGTACCCTGTGCAAGCCTAAGGTACGACTGAAAGGGATCAAGGGAAACTCAGAATTCCAAATTTCATGTTTTACTCTAGACCATAGTTGCTTTGCCACAACCTTCTCAATCACCTTCCCCGAAAAAGAAAAGGTTGGAATTAGTACCAAAATTGTGAGATCACCATCAAGTGAGAACTTCCTCAGAGTGAGCCTAATATCAGCTTGTTCAGGGAAACCTGGCAGCCTGCCTTCCAATTGCCAGGAGGCATTAAGAATCAATCAGTAATGGATCAATACCATGCTAACTGATTTAATTAGACAGCCAAAGCTCAAAGCTTCCTGATCATCCGTAGCAACTTAAGGCGGTGGATAGGTTAACATTGATTTCAGTGGACTTTGGATCAAGCTGTTGGTGAGCAAAGCTGACCAGAATTCTAGCAGAGATTATATTTGTTTCCTTCAAACACAAAGTTACCACCAAAAAAACAGTGAATCCAGTCTAAATTGTGCACGCACACCCAAGTACATATCAAGTTTAAATTAATAAGGTTTTCCTTGTACTCTGATAAGACCATATGTCTGGTGTTCCTGGCATCCACAAAGTGCTGTAATTAAAATATTACACATCATGGAATCTGTTATGCCTTTTAGAGGATGTGGTGTTTTGTTTTTGTTTTTTGTGGGTTTGTTTTTTCATACATATGATAGACATAATGCTTACAATAAATACCACTGACTTTTCTAGTTTTCTAACATAGTGTATTTTCATTATTTTTAAAAAGATGTTTTAGTGATGTAGAATAGAAAGCTCTCTTTTGGACAATTTGCTGGGTGTTGCCATTGTTAGGGCTCTGTACATGTGATTTCAGAAGATTAAAGAGATAATATTTTGTGGACTAAAAAAAAAAATCCCTCACTCATTTTTAACTGTTTTTTTTAAGTGGGCTTAGAAAGAGTTAATATTCTGCTTTCTTGGAAGGGCTTTGTGTATAATAGAGCCAGGAATATAGAAAAATTGGTTGAAAAATAGTCTTTTTTTTTAAATGATTTTTAACTAGATCTTTAAAGACTTGATTGTACTAGTGATGGGTGAGACAGTTATTGGAAAAAAAATAAAATGATAAAAAATCTTTTGATTGTTAGTTTGAAAAACATGTTTTATTATAGTTGAATGATTTTTACTAGGCTACAAATGTTAAATGTCTTCTGGAGGGGCTGTCAGTGAGCCACGAAGGCAAAGAGGGAAAAATTGGAAAAATATTTTTGGATTTTTTTTTCTCTCATTTAAGTTATTATTATTATTTAGCTAAAATAGTTAAATGAAGTTTTAAAATGCAATTAGCTTGCTTCATGACCTGTCTAGCACTAATAAAAAAACATGTGACAAGTGATTAATCCTCATTTCTTTTCCCAAAACATCTGTTTTACCCTTTCCGAAGTACAAATCCTGCACTATGATCTGCAAGCAAACTTCTGTCCCCGCATCAGTGAAATTCTGCATGGTTTCAGGATCATGGCCTTACTGAATAACATTATAATGGTATTTAAAATCAATGAAATATAGAAGAAATAAAGTAAACATTATTTCTTCTATATTTCATTGATTTTAAATACCATTTCAATGTGTATAGATATAGAGAGAGGAATATAGGAATATATAGAAGTTTGAGAAAAACATCTTCCATGACAAAAGAAAAACAAAAAATGTGATAAAAATGGTGTACAAATAACTCTCCACAATGTTTTCATTTTATTTTACTATAGTTATCTCCTTAGGGGCAAGGATATGTGTAATAACTTTCAAGTTGTTTCTAACTTTATCTTAGCAAAAAGAAATGGTGACAGTGTTTATACTCATAAAAGAGCCATTGTTTTCACTGAGAAGAATACCCAGCTTAAAATATAGCAATTACATAAATAAATACATAAATCAATACATATGTTTAAAATAAATGTGCCCTGAGTTACCTGACAAATTTTGTGGTTTTACAACCACAAAACAACTTTTTAAAAAGTTTTTTTCTCCACTGTTGTGTGGAAAACTCTCACAAATGGAAAAGTAACTATAGTGTGAGTCAAATTGACTATACCAAAAATGCTGTCAAATGCAAAAAGTAAACTATGGAAGCTAGTGAAACAGACTACATACAAAGTACTGAAAAGACAGACAAAAATACTTTATCTGCAATTTCTGACAGTTTTGTAATCTTTGATGTCATAAAATCACACAGAAATTATTATTTTGACAATAATTCCTTAATTGTGTACATTTGGTAGGGGGAATTTTTTTTTAAGTCAGCAATCAAAGGAATTGAAAATAAAATGTTAGCAAATAGCTATACATCTAAACATTGAGAAATGGCTCAATAAAATATTGGTAATGAGTCTTTCCATATGTTGATATATATTTAAATTTTGGTAGAAGATAAATACAAATTTGTGAAATAAATTATTGTAACCTAAGGATATTGAAAGTTGATTTTTTTTTTTTGCAAGTAACTTTTTTTTTAAACCATCTCTTAAAAACTGTTAAAAAAGTTAGTAAAATTCACAGATTTTCAATTCCTTAAGATTGAGTAATTACATATTCTGTATTTGTAAAATATGTACTGTTACCATTTGAAAACAACATTAATTATCCATGCTCATAAATTCTTTTTTAAAAATTAGTTTAGGGTGGTGGTCAGAATTTTGAGACCTAAACAATAATGGTTCTTTTTTACTTTCATAGTTCTCTGTTGCATTAACAAATATAACACAAATGGTTACATCAAAGAATCCTTTGTATGCTTAATAAAAGCTTATTCTGATTTAAGTCAACCAACTGTGACAATTACAAAAGCCAGACTAATTTTTCCTTACAGGTACTAATGTTTGTGCCAAGAACAATGGTGGATGTCAGCAACTTTGTCTGTATCGAGGAAATGCACAGAGAACATGTGCTTGTGCACATGGCTATCTTGGAGAGGATGGTGTCACTTGTCTGAGACATGAAGGTTACTTGCTGTATTCAGGAAGGACGATATTAAAAAGTATACATCTTTCAGATGAGACCAATTTAAATTCACCAGTAAGGCCATATGAAAATCCAGACTACTTCAAAAATGTGATAGCATTGGCTTTTGACTACAACCTGAAAGGAACGGGTACTAACCGTATCTTCTTTAGTGATGCACATTTTGGAAATATACAACTTATTAAAGACAACTGGGCCGGCAGAAAAGTGATAATTGAAAGTAAGTAAACATTTACTTTTAATTCCTTTATTTGTATCGGTAACCCTTATTAAATAGGGATTTGATTACACTTGGTTTTACTTGGTTACGCTTGGTTGGGTACAACTAATGAAAGCATACTATACTGTAACATATATAACACAACTATAATAAGTAATAAGATCATCTATCTACATATTGCAGACTCAATTATCTTGTGGTATTACAGCTTCAAAGTCACCTACTCTGTGTTATTTATGTGATATACAGGGTGTACAAACCTAAAGAGCAGTTAGGTATTTACAGTGCAGTTGGAGAGTTATGAAATTGTTTATTGTCGTTCACAATTTACATTTCAATAGAGTTTATCTCTGCCATTTAATATTCCTAGTTCACTGCATAAGAACCTGTATACACTCATCAACAAATCTATTATGTTTCAAAGTTACACTTAATAATGTGCCTATGAACTTTTAATATTAGCCAAATATCAGGCAAAAGAAAGGACTCAACTTTTCAAAGAAATTGTGAGTGAACATGCAGATTTAATAGTTTGTGAAAACAGGATGATGTAATATAACAAATTAAAATAGGACATATTGTAAAGACTAGTCTTCTGGGTTTCTGTGCATTTCCATTTGTGGATGTGGTGTTCCTTGGGTTGAGCTGTTTGTTGGGGAAATGGGTGGGATATGCATCTTCTGTAAGGGTGACATCATTACCCTATTCTGCATAAGGGTGTACACCCCACAACCACCTCATTTGCTTTGCTGATGTCACGGAGAGAAAATGGGATTCATCCTTGTGTCAGGTTAAATTATTTATTTATGTATTATTTATGTATTTATTTGTATTACTATACAAGGATTCCTAGTCATGGACCAAGACCCCATTGTGCTAGGCACTGTACAAACACAGAACAAAAAGACAGTCCCCGTCCCAAACAGTTTACAATCTAAGTTCTTCTCTTAGTCTAGTGTATGATTATTTTCTTGTAGTTAGTAAGTGTGGAGGAGTAGACGATAACTTTATTGTATGTAGCCTGCCTTTGTATCAGGCTCCTTCAACTTCTCATTGGTGCCATGTTGGGCACAGAGGTCTGTAAGGGCTCCAAGATGTGTGCCTCCTGCCCAGTGATCATACCAAAAACCAATGCCTGTATCCTGTATCTGTGTCTGGGCACAATCCATTTGGTAACTCAGTACACATTTTGCCATGCCTTCACTCCCAGAACAAGAATGGAGGGGCACTTGAGGCTACAAGTTTATTTGGCCTCTTGGTGCCTACAGCCTGCTACTCCAGGACCATCCAGGATACCAAGTGCAGCCTTCATGCTGAATTCCTCTCATGCAGGATCCAAGACTGATTTTGCTGCTCTGGCCTTAGCATAGCTTTCTATCGCAGGGATGGAACCAGACTCAACTCTGCCTCCTACTGGTACCATCTGATACCACTGGTAATGGTTAAGTCAAAAAAAGCACTGAAGACCAAGCCACTACCATCTATTAAGGCCTCAATAGCCTTAGTGAGGATTGCAGGAAGCAGCCTCCTCTGTGTCTGATTCTTACTTGTCATCATTATCCCTGGCACCAACTCTCCATCACTGATACAGATGTCTTGACATTAAAAGTGCTTGCAGATGCCCATCAGGGTTAAAAAAAGGGGGGGGGCGAGAGAAGAGGAAACACTTCTCCTCACAAGAAGACCATAAGCAAAAGAAAAAGAGGAAGCACCATCTCTCTCCAAATTCATGCTGCTGACCTATGAAGATCCCAGAGACTCAAACAGTACCACTGTAACCTTTTTCTGACATCAGACATCTCAGAACTAACTAACTTGGGCTCTTCACCAGTTCAGATGCTGGTAACACCTTCAATCTCTCTATGTCTGAGGTGCTGACCACTACCCAGGCTACTAGCAGCCCCACTGAATGGATTTCTGCTGTTTGACTTTGTGCCTTTATCAACTTGTTCTGCATTCCATCTCAGACACACTACACCTAGCAATGTGGAGGATGACCTGCTGTTAATGTCAACATTTTCAGTTGTCAGAGGGTTCAGGCCAGTGTCTTACAGGAAGGTTTCATGCTAAAATGCTGTGAACAAAAGTGGAAATGGTCTGCTATCTGGCCTACTGGTAAAAGACTCACTAGCTTCAGCTGGGGTCCCTGCAGTGCTAGAGTTCGTTTTACACCTTAAGTCTTGGGGCTTGGGCTTAATTTTAGCGTCCCTAAATGTCCATATAGCAGCAATTTCTGCTCATCACAATTAAATTAAGGACAAATCCCTTCTTCTCTCACCCTAAAGTCTCCTGGTCTCATACGGGTATGGTAAAGTGTGCTTCTCCCCATCAGGAAACTTCTGCCTTCATGGGTGTTGAATCTTGTCCTAACAAAGCTGATGGGGCTTCCTAATGAGCATCTTGCACAACTCTCTAGAATATTTCTCAATTTCAAAATGACCTTCCTAATAACAATTACATCAGCTAGGAAAGTGAATGAGTTTAATGTTTTGATGATCATGCCACCTTACACTGTGGTCCACAAGGACAAAGTCACCATGTGACCCCATTCCAGCATCATGACTAAGGCGATCTTAGATTTACATCTGTTGCAATGTATTTCCTTCTCACTGTTCTTTCCCAGACCCTGTTCCAACCCAGGGGAAATTCATCTTCAGATTCTAGATGTAAAGAGAGTTGTCACAGGCTGGCTTTTAAGGCCTTTAAGGCAAGCTGGGTTCACCCTTGTCTCTGACTTAGCAACTATCCCTCAGCTGTGTCCATGATCTGGTCATTGAATGATAGTGATCCCAGCTGTGAAAGGTGTGACAGGCTATCAGTATCCTATAATGTACGAACAAACCTTATGGAATTAATATAAGCTTTGTTGAGTTAAGTTTAAACCTTACTGCATTAGGGTAAACATCTCTGTGGTACATTGTATTAAAAATGCAACTGTGTATGTGTTGTTGGGAAATTGTATTGTTTAGGCTGAGTCACAGCCTTTTTCCTGATGCAGTAAGTGGACAGGATACCTGGCCAATAGATAGCCCCAATCCTTAGGGGAACGGCTGGGAAGGACTTGGCCTACTTAAGCCTCATAAGACTGTGTGCTTGTTCTGAGCTGAAGTTCTGATAAACAAAAAAAAGTAGGTTGGGGTGATGTCTGGTAAGCTTCATCTCATGCATGTAAGTTTTTTTTTATTGTTTTTATGTTTTCTCTGTAACCCTTTTTACCTTAAGAATAAAGTAGGGTTGCTTAGAAAGAACTATGTGATACCTTATATCTGTAGCAATTACACTGTTATCCATCTGTGAAGAGAAAGGAAGCAGGTGGGTTTGGGCAGACTGTCTGTACTGGGAATTACAGAGTGAAGGCAAGGGACCTGATCAGCCTAGAAATACACATCTCTTTCCCTTCTGACCAGGGTATCTCCACCTAAGAGAGGCAACAGCTGGGATGCCCTTGCTGAACCACTAAGGAAAAACTCAGGTGCAGTTGCCTTGAACTATGACAAAATGGTCAGGAAGAGAATATATAAACAGAGTGGAGAGCTCACTTAGAGAGGTGAGGCCCAGGAGAGGGGAACAAAGAGAATTCCCTCTGGGAAAGGCCTGGGTGAAGTCAGGCTGCAATAGAGGATAGGGAACAGGTTAGGCTTCTGTGGGGGAAGCCCTGAGATACGGCTTGTAAGGGGCAGATTGATCACTGAGGTACACTGCCGGAGTCTTTCGGGAAGAGAGACAGTGGGGGAATTCTGATGGACAAGAAACAGCAGAGGAGGAACCTTGTGGGACCCAAGAGTGATGGGTAAAAAGCAGAATGGTCTGAGAGTGGCAGAGGAGATTCTTCGTTGAGTGGTGTCCCTGTGGGTGCTCCACTCTAGGTGTTGGTGCATCCCTGCCCCATAGATCGGAGATTTCTCGCAGTGGTGCTTGGTCGGGTGAAGGGCGCGTACAGGAGTCATCTTGTGCAGCCATTGGCACCTCCTGTAGCGCACGCTTCCCCGACCATTCCCTCAGTTCCTTCTCAACAGTCCTCGGCTGCAGACGGAGCTCCGTGGCAGTGCTCTCTTTGATACTTTCTCGGGGGGAAAAGGTACAAGTTACATAGGAATGTATTTTTAGTTTATATTTAGTTACATTGCTTAGTTAGTCTTAGTCTATATATAGTTACATAGTTTCCTTAGTTCTTCTTAGAGGCTTTTCTTAAAAAAAAAAAGAAAGGAAAAGAGAAGAAAGAAGATGACTTTTTCTCTCCTTAACTCCCCGTTTGGGAACAGTACCATTACAATTATCTCCCACCCTTATCTCTTGAGAGGCTTAACTGCAGTCATGCCGGGCTCAACAGGATTTAAAAAGTGTGACTCCTGCCGTGAACCGATGCCGGTCTCTGACAGCACATTCCTGCATTCGCTGTCTGGAAGAAACTCATATATCCCAGAAATGCATACATTGCACCAACTTAAGAACAAGGGCAAGCCGTGACAGGGATCTCCGCTTGAAAATGCTTCTGCTGGAGAAATCCCTCCAACCTCTGCAAGAGACGTCCTCTGGGGACTCTCATAAACTGAGATCCCTAGCTCTGATAAGGCACCGACTTCCAAAACTGTCAGGAAGTGATCCTCAACCTCTCCAGCCAGGGTCTCTCAGAAAAAGACAGCTTCGCTAGCGAGGTCTTTACCCTCAGTGCCACTCATCCAGAGTGAGCACTTACGAAGCACCGGGCTCCTCCGGCACCATCTCTCAGCAGACACCTGCTGAGCCCCAACACGCAGCACCAGAGTTGAGATGTCAAGTCTCCTCCACGGCACTGACTACCTCGGTGCAGAGCGTGGCACAGGCAGTGGCACCGCGATTAATGCTGCCACCACTGGCACCGACCCAAGACTTGCTGCTGCCTAACAAGCCGAATCCAGACTGGAAGGAGGGATCCACCATTTGTTTTTGTTGGTCTTTCTTTTACGCTAGAAAGGGTGGAAATAAATGTGGCCTGGCTGGAGATCTGAATAATGAGAAGAGGCAGACAATCATGAGGCTGGAGCAGCCATTGGTGGGAATGTTAGAGAAGACAGTCTACTATGCTATGCACAGCCACAAAGGGGCATTCCTGCAGTGTCTCAACTCTGCCGCAGCACCCAAACTACCTTCATTCCTCTCTTTAAATGCAAACTTCAACTTAACCTTCACTATGAACCCATGGCTGGAGCTTCCATAATTATTTTGTTTCCACTAGCACCAAAATATGCTAAGCATTGTGTGAGATAGAATTGGAGACCTTTCAATTCTCTCTCTCTTTCTCTCTGACAATATTATAGGTAGGCTTGGTAGAATTCAATTTTTATTATTTTATAATTTCAGCAGATAATAGTGTTATATATTTTTATCTATTTAAATTTGCACAGTTGAACAAAATTATGAGGTTTAACCCTGCCACCCAAGTGTTATCGATTTTCAAATTTTTACAGTTATGGGAAGTTATGGGGAGGCAGACAATGATTATTAAATGACAGTAGACATTGAAATTCAACAGATTAAAGCTTTATAAACATTAAAAACAAATTGTCAACATCACATGTCAAAATATACAAAGTCAATATCCTTAAATCAAATGCTAATACGTTTTATAGTAGCATTTTTCTTACTTTGCCTATCTGTCAATTTTGATCATCATTTATGGAAATATTTGTTTGTCATTTTGTGTGTGTACATGAAATTAACATTTACTGATAAAAAATCTAATTCTTCCAATCTTAATTATAGTTAAATCAGTGCTTTATAAGGTGTCCCCAGTTACACTATAATACTGTGTATTAAAGTACCTAAAGACACTCTACAAATCACAGTTCATAGTGTTAAATGAATTACTAATAAGAGATTCTATCTGGAATCTTAATACTCCTGAATTCATCTATCACTAACAATATTATACTTCTGAATCATTGTATCAGATTAATTTCTTTCTCAGTGCAGAAAACTCAACTGTGCTAATATTGGACATATTTGAAAACCATGTTGTTTCCCATGCCCACAACTTCTTTTTTCTATAAATGCTTGAGTTGTAGTTTCATACTGAATGAAAATAATTTTGTAAGACTACGTATGATATTGTGTATTTCAGCTGTTCTTGAAATATTTTTCTTTGTCCAATGTCTTTCATATTTTGGGGGGATTTTATGCTCCAGTTTGAAACATTCTTCTCTTTGTTCAGAATCTTTGTACTTGATTCTCCTCTCACACTAGTGTAAATGTGATATTACTCAATTTAAATCAATGGAGATATCTTCTGGAGTAGGTGGTAAAATGCAGCAATTTGGTGAGGAAAGGGCATCTATAAAGAAAATTTAAGGGGTGGGGAAATGGAAGGAGCAAAGCTGGCTCCAAAGCCGGGGTGATATGAATTTTTTCACTATAACGTATTAAAATTGCATATAAAGTAATGAATTGTTCTGATTTCTGACCTGCTGATTATGTGCTATGGGGAAGAGGTGGTTAGGTGAAAGCAAGCATACAGATTTCAGTAATGGTGATAAGCAAGCAAAAAATAGCATAAGATAAAAATTGATGTACCTGTGACAGTAATTAAACCCTCTGGTCCTTCTGAAAACCAATTAATCAGCAAATATTTTGTAATGTGCTTTCTTTGGGCTACAAGAACTCTGAAATCGCACTAAAAACATAATCTAGTGTGGTTCTAGCTCACTCAAAACGGGTCTACAACCCTTTCCAGCTCATTAAGCACACGTCTACAATTCATACAAACCATAACTCAATATTTAACCGGAAAGGTGAGAATAGAATGGATGATATGCAAGTTACTATTAACTCACATTTCTAGTTCACTGAATTCATACGTACTACTCATAAAGAATCCATTAGCTGTAGTTTCTACTTCACTGACATCAGATCTGCCACTCAAAACCAATGCATTATCAAACATTTTTTGCTCACTGAAAACAGTTACGACATATAAAGAGCCCTGTAATGAACAGGTTTCCAGTTCACTAAAAACAGATTTACAACTCACGAGCAACCCATTATATAACATTTTTTTCAGCTCACTGAAAACAGATTTACTACTCAGAAACAACCCATTATCCAACATGTTTCCAGTTCACTGAAAACAGATTTATGACCCCTACACAAACCATTACCTAACCCAGTTCCAACTCACTGAATATTGATTTAGAATTCATAAACAACCCATTATCTGACACATTTTCAGCTCACTGAACAGATTTGCAACTCATAAACAACTCATTATCTAACACATTTCCAGCTCACTGAAAGTAGATTTACAGTGTAAAAACAACCCATTATCTAACATTTCCAGTTCACTAAAAGCAGATTTAGAATCACTAAGATCTCAGTACCAGACAGGATTCCATCTCCATCAGATAAGAAGAGCCAAAAACCAATTACTTCCCATGCCCCGCCCCATTTATTTGCTTTTTTTTTGTTATATCCGGTATGTTATGTTTAATTTACATTTGCACATTTTTTTTGCACATGAGATGTATAGTCTTGGAAGTTGTTTATGGAATGAGATCAGGCAGGTTGAGCAGTATAATGCTAAAGTTTTCACTTTTGGCCTTGGCTCGGTGGCACAGTTGGTTCAATAGGAATGGGTTTTTTTTATAACAACTGGATGGGGCTAATTTTCCTTTTCCCCACTCCTCAGTGTCAATTATTCCTTTTCTTTGTTTCTTTTCTCCCTTTCTCTTTTGTAATGCCCCATGTATGACAGAGGGTTGTCTGAACTATGAATTGCCTGTCAGTGCAATTCTTCCCTCTTTTTGACATCATTTTTTCCCATTACTGTGACATCACATATTGTTGTGCTGTTCTATATCAGTTCTTGTATCAAGCTCATGGGTGGCGCATGAACTGCCCGTTTGAGGAGGCTAGCCCCCCAGCTGCCTTAGGCTCCATCCCCACTTTTCCCCTTCTGCCCAAGGCCCCACCCCCCAGAGGAGCCCCAAGCTCACACCATAGCCGGAGAAGCCCTGGCCAGCCCGCCCAAGCCGCTCCGCGCGCCCATCTGCCCGTCCAAGCTGCACCAGCTGGCCTGCCCAAGCCACCCTGGTTGGCCCAAACCCTGGCTGCCCGGAGGAGCTCTGAGCCCCAGGAGTGTTAGCAGAGGTTTGGGGAGGCTTAGCCTGCCCCAGCCTACATTATGCACTGTCCATGGAGCTCATTGTCATAGTCTCTGAGTGCTTTCCTTTAGTGAATTAAGTAATGTGACTAATATCTTGTATGCATGTTTGTGTGGCTTTGTTCCTCTCATCCTCTCCCCAAGACGGGATTGAATGTGCAGTGTAGTGTTTTGTTCTAGCATGTTTTTTTTTAATTGCTGTGTATTTATGTTAGAGAAGGTAAGTCAAAGAAATGTTCCTTCTGTTTGGAGCAAATGGTGGTGAGATTTGTGATAGTCCTTAGCTGCTTTAGCAGTTCATTCCACGGTTCACAGAACAGCCCCAAAGAAAGCTCTGTCTCTTCCTTATCCATATTGTAGAAAGTTCAATTGTGCCAGAGAAGCAAAATTGTCAACTACTGTCTTCATCCGGAACTTAAGCGGATCTTTAAATGTCCTGGATCCAAGCTACTGAGCACTGTGAAGATAAAGGCTGAGGCCTTGAACTTGATTTGATATATGGGAAGCCAGTGTACAGTGTGTAGAAGAGGTTTCAGGTGCTGATGGTAGCCTGTGTTGCTGAGGAAACATTATATAGTGGTTTGGTTTACTCATTTATTTGGTTTCCTAAATGCTATAGACTTCATCCCATGTATATTGCATTGCTGTAGTTCAGCTGAGAGGTGATGAAGACGAGGTCATTATCCATCAGGTTGAGGAAGGACTCTCCTAGCCAATTAGAGATGGTAAAAAGTGTTATTCATGGATGCTGCTATGTGAGAGCTTAGTTTATATTTGTAGAACTCAGGCTTCTTGATTTGTGTTTTGGAGAGTCAGCAGCTTTTATCTTATATTCATCCTGCTTCTAAAGCGATCATAACTCCATAGTATGTTGCAGCCCAGTAAATATGATAATGGAATCCTATTTTGAATGGATATAGTACCTGCTCTCTGGGCCTGTCTGGATGCTGTGCAGATATTGATTGATTTGGCCTCTTGACATCTCTGTGAGGCTATAGTGTATTGTCCCTGGTTGTAGATGGGAAGCTGAGGCATGGAGAGGTTGGTGGAATTGGTGAAGAATTTTGCTGAGCAGGGAATAAGTACTTAATATTACTCAAGGGAACTTATATTGGTATAGAGCAGACATTCTCAAACTGTGATCCATAAAGCACTTACTGGTGGTTTGTGGAGAATTGGCTGTAAATGTCAGTGCACAGAGCAGGAATATAAATCCAGACATCCAAATGGAGGGCGGGGGGAAGAAAGGGATTTTTTTTCCTTTGGGGAGAAGGTCTAGTGGTTGTCTGATTCAGAGGATCAGATTGATGCCCTAGATAAACAGTAGCTATCCATCCCCTGTCATGCTTCAGGGGAGGAATGGAAATGTTTGGTTACACCTAAAAATTCTAAGAATGTACCAGGCTATCGTCCCCTGTAGGTTGCCATGTTCCTTTGTCCAGGCTATCAACCCTATATACTGCTGAAGGTTGTCATGCTCTTTCAACAAGGCTAACAGCCTCAGCTGCTACTGCAGGATGCCATGCCTGTCCACCTTCCTCTCCTCTTCCCTAGGATGCTGGCTATGAAGGGATGAAAGGGGGAGCAGCCCAGATGTGGAAGACCTAGCAGGCGGTAAGGAGCCTCCCTGGCCTACCACTCACTACTTTCCAGACTCCCTGCACCTAGTGTATAACGCAATACGTTTCCTAAGTGTGTGTGATTCAAATCCAGAATTGTATCACTTTTGAAGATGAATGTGGGTATGTTCCCTGGTGGTTGGTAGGACTGTTTACCTAAAAAGTGGACCACATTCTCAAGAAGAATTATGAAGTGTCATCTGAAACCATAAATGCCTTCACAGCCCCACAATCTTAACATGGGTGGATGCTATTATGTGGATGGTGGATGCAATCATTTATTTGATATCAGGTTTCTTTTTGGTTGCTTCTAGGGATGCCCTGCAGTTCTTACTGCAACTAGTGGAATATATCTCTGTTCCATGCATGTTTTTATGGGTTTGGGGAGAGTTGATGCCCAGGCAAATCTCCCAGTTCTCTTAGTACTCCAGAGGGAAACTGTTGAGAAGACTGAGACAAGATGATAATCGAGTCATCTAATAAGTTGATTTTTAATTCTGGCCCCAGTCATACATGATTTAAAAGAATACAGGCCGTGTGGCCAGTTGAAGAAGTCCAGGAAGTACAACATGAGAATACCACTTGTTAGCTAGAACAAATCCAGGAGACGCAGCCATTCAGACGAACTCAATAATGACCTCAGCTGCCTTGGAGCTATCGTCATGACTTCTACCCAATCCTAATTAAATAGACTTCCAGATTGGTGACATACCCTTTCAGTTTCGGAGCATATAGCTACTCAAATAGCTACTGGTCAAAATGGAGTTACAGCACATTGTATTCGGTGGAACTCTGCAAGACTCAGAAGTACAGTCTTGTCTCATTCCTAATTTCAAGCAGTACTTGAAAATGTCAGCACTCAAAGGTGGGATGAATAAAAATCTTATTTTTTTAATTTAAATCAGATTTTTTTTCTATAAATAAAATGCATTGTCTTTTAAAAATAAACATATCTGAAATCAAGACAACCTGGGTTAAGCCCTAAATTTACTAAAGTTAAGATAACCTTAAATAAAATATAATATTCAATTCAGCAAGTTTGTTACCAACTTTTTTTTTTTTTTAAGTCAAACGCTAAACTGGTAGAAGTCACTGACTAAGCACCTGGCACCAGAGTTTGTTGAAATGCTAAGCCAGTTTTTGACAGCAGTAGTCTCTTTTGCAGGTGCAGAGAGAATATTGTCTTCATTTCAGTTTATTTAATGAGTTCAGTTCAATGATAGTTAATTCAAAGCTGAGAAAATGATTGGGAGTTGAAAAAGCAGAAAAGCTTGTTTTCTCTCTTCTAATCTATTAATAAAAATGAGGTTGAAGAGCATGAGATTTTGTAGTTCTATAATCTGAAGGACATAGTGACAGAAACAATCAGTTACTAACCACAGATAATACTTCCTTTGTTTAATAAATCAATTAGTTTTAAATACAAAATTTATTTTGATAAACTGATCTTTTCCCCTTATGTATCTAATGTAAGATAGCTTTATTTCAGTAATAAAAACAATTTAAAATTTCTGTTTTCCCCCATTTTTAACTGAATTCCAGTTACTATCCAAATGCAGCTTGACACAATTCCTGAATTTTAAAAAAAATCTAATAAATAAGAAATGTCATTCACCTTTCCCTACCATAATACAAATTAAGAATCTGAATCAATATATACTAAGCTAATAGATTGTTTAAATATATGACTATCATTATAATATATCCTCCTGGTTAACAAAAAGAAGTACCAAATTTAGTGTGAAGGCTATATTTAGTTGCAAATTAACATATGTTGATTCAATGCAAATCAACATATGTTGATTCAATAAGAATCAACCTTTCTTTAGGAAAATAACTGAAGAGTACTATATAAAAAGTACTCTGACAAATATACAGAGAGACTTTCTGTCTTCTGTAGACCTGAACAGGCTTCTCTCTTCACATTACCATATTACATCTCAAAACCTATTCATCTGCTTTACATGTGGATGATAGTTTTTTCAACTCCAGTCATTACCTTTCAGTCTGGCCAGTGTTCCGAGAGTCTCTTCCAGGATCTTGTTGTTACTAATAATGCATTTTAAAAGGAAGGAGGGAATTCACTCCATAGACAATTTAGCTGATCAGTAGGCAGTACAAAGAAAGCAGAACCAAACACACAGAACTGACACAATTCCTTGAGTATTTTGGATTCCTGGCAAATAGAGAATCAAGACATACAGGACTACAGACTAACACGGCTATCATTCTGAGAACTAGGAAAGTAATCTATAGACTTGGGATGCTATGGATACTATGAGGTTCAAAGTCTTCATCTTAGAGAACTATTAATAGAAATGAAGATGGCCATAAAACAAGTGATTTCATAGAAACCAAAATCCAGTCCCTACTGGAACCTTTTGAAATACTGGTCTAATAAACAGATTAGAGCTCCTTCATAATCACTGTCAATTGTGGCCAGTTGATAATATACTCTCCTGTTTTGGGACCATTCCCTGGATTGAATTAAAACCCTGTTTATTTCCACCAGGTCTCCTCTGCTTTCTTCACTAATCCCTAAGAAATAAATTTTAAAAAATTATTTGTGTTCACTAGTTGAGGGAGTAAAGACCATGGAACCTTGACCTCTGCCTATGGATGTGATAGAGCAAGGTGCAGAAGGGTTAGTAGAATTATTGATGTCAAGTATCAGAGCGGTAGCTGTGTTAGTCTGGATCTGTAAAAAGCGACAGAGTCCCCGTGGCACTTTATAGACTAACAGACGTATTGGAGCATACGCATTCATGGGTGAATACCCACTTCGTCCTCTTCCATATTGGCAATATCTCCCAACTTTGTGTCATCCACAAATTTTATTTGCACATTCCCATTTTTTGTGCTAAGTTTATATAAGGTTAAATAACATTGGTCCCAAAAACAATCTCTGAGGAACTCTACTAGTAATCTCCCTCCAGACTGATAGTTCACCATCTGGTAGGACCCATTGTAATCTCCCCTTTAACCATTTCCTTACCCACCTTTCCATTCCTGTATTAATCCCTATCTTCTCCAATGTAACTAATCATTTCCGACGTGGAACTGTATCAAATGCCTTACTGAACTCCAGTAGAATTAGCTCTACTGCAGCTATTTTCTCAGAGATCAGGTGATCTGGCATGATAAACGTTTTCTAAAACCATGTATTTTATCCTAATTATTGTTTACCTCTATGTCCTTAATTACTTTCTCTTTCAAAATTTGTTCTAAGACCTTGAATACAATTGAGGTCAAAATAACAGCCCAGGAGTCCCCCCCCTTCTTAAATATAAGTACTATATTTGCAATTCTCCAGTCATAATGTATGACCCCTGAGTTAATGGATTTATGAAAAAATGCTTGCAATTGCATGTGCTAGTTCCTTTGATATTCTTGGATGAAGATTATCCCGGGCACCCTGATTTGGTCCTGTTAAGCTGTTTGAGTTTGACTTCCCCCTTGGATGTAGTAATTTCTGCTATCACATCCTTGTTCCCATTAGCCACCCTGCCACTGTCCTTAAGTTCTTCGTTATTCTTATTAAACACTAAGGCAAAGTATTTTTTTTAGGTATTGAGCCATGCCTAGATTATTTTTACTCTCCTCCCCATTCTTAATGCTTAGCGGTCTAATAGTCCCACATCTTTTCTTTTTATTTATATGGCTAAAGTACCTTTTACTATTGGTTTTAATATCCTTTGCAAGGTCCAACTCTGCTTGGCTTTTGACAGGTCTCACCTTTTCCTTACACTTTCTGACCTCCAAGAGTTAGCTTTCCTTGCTGAGTGATCCCATCTTCCATTCCTTGAAGGCTTTCTGCTTTTTTCTTAACCTATTTGAGATATTTGTTCATCCAGTCAGTCTGCAAACCTTCCCTACATTTTTTTCTCCTTGCTTGGAATGAAGGCTTCAGATATTTATACAACGTTGACT
Source organism: Trachemys scripta elegans (assembly GCF_013100865.1). Lineage (NCBI taxonomy): Eukaryota > Metazoa > Chordata > Testudines > Emydidae > Trachemys > Trachemys scripta. The sequence goes on along the minus strand of NC_048308.1, from coordinate 19,584,068 downwards.
TAAAGTAATCCCAAGCCTCCTCCACATTAAGATCCTTCAGTTCTTTAGTCTAGTCCACTTCCCTTATTTTTTAAAAAGTTTGCCCTTTTAAAATCAAGGACCCAAGCTGCAGAACAGTTTTTGTTTATCCTTCTATTAGTTTAAACTGAATTAATTCATGATCACTCAAACCCTCTACAACTGGTTCTTCTATGATGTTCTTACTACTTACCAATACTAAATCTAAAATGGCATCACCTCTTCTCAGTTTGGTGATTATTTGGTGAAGAATCCTATCTGCCTTGTATTTGAAATATGTCACCTAAATAAAAATGGTTACTTGGGTGAAGTGATTAATAGTCTGCTGGACCAAGAGAAAAAAGTAATCAAACAGAGATTTTTCACTTGCCTATGCAAGTTCTATAGATTGATCTCCCATTGTAGTGAGTGAAACAGCCCTGAGTTCATCCAAGAATGCCTTAATATGAGTACAAGAGTACAAACTAAAAGGTCAAGTCTTCCCATTATCATAGGTTCTCAGTATGTCCAAGAAAAGCTTTTCTTCACACGCCATCATTAAGCCCTTTCTTACGGCAACCCTGATTCCTTCCCCACCAAGTAACAAAACAGAACTTTGTAACCTCATTTCATCCTTAGTGTTATCAGGATTTAACCTCTAGAGGAGGCAACATTATAGTTTTCCTATTCATCATAGTAGTTTCCAAATAGTTTCTACCTCCATCAGATGAATTTTCAAAGTTGGGAACTCTCTCTGATGAGATCCTGTATTGTGTTATTCATTTATGCAATGTTGCCCTTACATAGCATTTATTTCCGATGGGAATTCATATTTTTGGTCACAGAATGCAAGAAAGGTTCTTCCTTCATCCCAAGCATTTGCATACTCAAGATTTGAAACCTCCTCATGTTATACAATACGCATACACAAATTTTCTATACATCCAAAGTTAATATCTGCTTTATATAGTCCAGCTGCAAAAGTAAGAAGACATGCAAATCAGCTATTTCTACAGGAATAAGATGGAGCATGTCTGAGATCCTTCATTCCTTTTCTTATCTCTTTTAATTAAATCTGCAAGGTGGCCACAATTTGTCAATATTTACATTCACCAAATTCTATAAGACGGTTCTCTGGTCTTCAGTGGATGCCATTTTTGGTAGCATTCTTCTCCATGTTATAGTATCCTATTAGGAGGATGACAGAATTTATATAATTGATGATTCTTTTTTTTTCTTCTTTCCATCCTGGTGGCACATTGCTGTGCAAATCCCATCATAACAGTTCTGAGAACCTTAATATAATGAACAATAGGAAATGTTATCCAAACTTACCTGAAAAAATTGTTTTCTTTGAGTAAGAATGTCCACAAATCAAGCCCATCCTGGAAACAAAGGGATCATCCACGGTCAGGTAAAAATAAAATATGACATCCAAAGCTTCAGGCTTACTTTGCTAGCCAAAATTACCCCAGTATTCTGCAGCAGCATAAACTGTTCTGTGTTTTCAATCTATAGATTAATACAGCCTGTAATTTAAAAATGTAGACTAGAATTATCCTGGCTGTCATGGTTGTTTCAAGGTGAGAACTTCAAGGGCTGGGCTTTCTTTCTCCCATCCTAAGCATTCACTTGCTGCCAGTGACTGCCCCCAAGCTGAAATCAGGCTGAATTTTCCATCACAGAAGAAAAGGGAGTTTCAGGTAAGCCCAGATACATTTTATTATTTGCTGCATTGCTATCTGGCAGCCAGTGTAGCATGTCCTGGCTGGCTGGCTGGTGTTTCTCCAAATCAGTCCTCCTTTTAACCCATTTGCCACCTATTTCTTCTAGCCAGTCCCTGATATACATCCTGTTTCTTCCTAACTACAGTACCTTGTCTCTACCCTACTGCTGCTTGTACTTCCTTTGCAATTTTGTCCCAGATTTCTGGCCACCTTCTCACTCATCTCTTTCCACATACCAGCCCTAGGTACTCCCATTTCCATCAACTTCTCTTACCATCTCACATCTCCCTGCTAAGAACCCCCTCAACTCCTGAAACAAAATCAGGAACAAGTTGCTTAAATGTACCCATTGTATTGTTCACACTTGTCCTTTATATACAGAGATCATTTTAATCTTTCTCAGCTCCCATGACTAGCAGAGAGGGAATCTTGATTATCACACCACAGTAAGAAAGAGTTATCTTAAGATTACAAGTCTGAGACGTTTTGCCTTTATATAGTTTATTAGCTAAAGCTGTGTTGAGATAGTGTGCACCTTTTTCCTTGTTAGGAAGTACTACTCAAATGATTGATAAATTAGCTTTTCAGGAGTTGCACAGACTCTAAAATTAATAAGTCATAAAGCCAGAGAGAGAGAGGAATAAGTGACAGGAAAGACAAAAAAATAGTAGGGGAAAAAGGTGGTGGTAGCAGTTATAATAATAATTAATAATTCTGGGAAGTAAAATAGTGTCTTGACTGAGCAGTTTCTTTTCCCTGGATGGACAATGAGATCGATGCATTTTGCCAATGCCACATCTTTTATAGTATAACATGACGTGTTTTGTGTAGAAACACTGCATCTGTTTTGAACTGTGTTAGCATCTATAAGACCAAAAAAAAAAAAAAACAACCATTTACTCCTAACATAAAGTGGCAGACCCTGTGATGTACTGCAAAACTCTCCACTATTGGCATCTGTTAAGGGTTTTCCAATGTGTGCTACTATTCTTTCTAACTAAATCCACCCAATTTAACTGTCCAGTAAGTATTTAAGTTACTATTATAGACTATTAAATTTGATCTATTTTAAGGTTTTCTTCAGGTTTTTGAGCTTTCTTCTCAAAAATAACTTTTCATTCTCTTAAATAAACACTTTATAAGTTTTTTGTCTCTTCTGTTTGGTAGTTTAACTGGTAGTTGCAAACATATATTTTGGATCCAGTAAACACAGTTAAGTAGTGAAAAATACAATATGTAATTACAATCTCTATGGTGTTATCCAAAAAGAAAAATCACTATCACATATAATGTTATAGCTATGACATGTTTTGTGTCTTGATGCCACTGTTGATAATGATTAGTGTGACTGAATAGTCAAAAATTATTAACATAGGAATAGACTATATGTTACCTTGTTTATAGCTGTTATATGGCTGGATTGTAACTCCCTGATCTATAATGAAGAGTGACCGTGAATATACAGATCTTCCTGTTCCTGTATAGAAGGGGTATTAGATGCATCCATCTGCTGTGTCCAGGATCTACACATATGGGAGGTGGCAGGCCAAAATCTATTTGTTTTGATGGCTGCAAGCCTCAGCTCATTCCACAAAAAATGTAACATCTTCACTGATGAAAAATCTAGGGAAAACTGTACAAGGTGAATCTTCATGGAGATTTCTTGCCCAGGCTGCCTCCTGCAGGTTTTTCTACAAAGGTGGGTTATCCAGCCAATATCCTTTGGGCAATTCATGTGTTCCAGAGATGTGTTTGTATTTTTTCTATTCCGTATGTATGGTACTACTTTAAAATGACATGAAAATAAGTGACTGTTTTGGAAATCATAAAGTTTTTTTTTTTCTTAAGAAAATAAAAATGTACAGAAAATTTAAAAAGCTAATATGACAGCACAAGACTAAACATAAAGTTGAGAGAAACATTTTATGATCGCATTTTCAAAACTGTTCCATGTTGGCCTAACTGTTTCAATAGCAATCAATATTAGAACTCTTATCAATTTCAGTAGGGGCAAAGTTGGGTAAACACTGAACATTTTTTGAAAATCTCATCCTTAATGCACTTAAGATATTGTGGACTTTTCCAACCAAATCAATTTTCTTTCAGGGATGTGGGCTGAGTATTTTATTTACTTGTTTGGCAATTATTATCTGACATAATATTTAATCGGTTGCTGTGATGACTTTACAAGCAGAAATGTCTTTAGGATGAAACATATTTACAGCTATGCAAATTGTTATATATTTAAAATATTCTATAACTTGCTAGCAAGTTACAATATTCAAAACTGGTCTTAAAAATAGGGATGAACAAACTTAATTTTTTGTAAAGGCTGTAGTTTTCTAATGTTGTTTAGGTTTCAAGTTAATAGAGTTCCTACGGATATACAATATTCTTTTATTAGATTATTCCCCCCTCGCCTCTAAATGTCTGGCACTGCTTATTGAAGGAAAGCATCTATAATAGAAGTCAAAATTTTGTGATTATAAAATTGTATTGTTTTTTTCTTGAATAGATCTTCAGCTGTCCTAAAAAGATTAGCAATTATCATTATACAACGTTTATGCAGAAGTAGTAGTTTCCTCTTAAAAAGTCATTTCTCTGTGTAGATAGACACTTTAAACTTGTTTTAAATTGTATCTTTTATGTTTTCATGCTTTTGTTTGTTTTCCAAAACTGTTATGCTATTTGAAGAGCCACATTCTGGACCATAACATCTATTTGCTGAACCTTTTGAAATACAGTAGATATTTCAACTTAAAATTCAGATCTATTTACTTGATTAATCCTCACTCCATTTTAAAAAGTCACTTGTTGCAGAACTGGTCATGGAATTTTGAAGGGAATATCTCTTGATATCCTGATATGTGTGCTAATACTCCGTATGCAATTTCATCATATTGCTATTGTCAGAACTCTGAAAACAAACATAAAATGTTTGTTATAGTTGTATGTGCCTGGAGTGATTTTCTACAATAGATGTTTGGATAGTTGAATTAGTTTGTCACATAGGTTTTCAGTTCTGTACCATATTGAATTTTCTATATTATTGTTTATCAGTAATATGTCATGGACGTTCCTGTCTAGAGTCGTACTTGCACATGGCCATTTGCTAACCAGTGAATTACCAGGCAAAGCTAAATTACTAAACTGACTCTTTCAATTATTTGACAGATTACAGGTGTGCTTTCAGGTTTGTAGGTTCTCTGCAGACATCAAATAGGTGTTCTTTTCCTCATTTCTTCCCCTCCTGCAAGAGTTTTCCCCATTTTGAAATACAGACTATACACCTCTACCCTGATATAACGCGGTAAAGCAGTGCTCCGCGGGGGCCGGGCTGCGCTCTCTGGTGGATCAAAGCAAGTTCAATATAACGCGGTTTCACCTATAACGCGGTAAAATTTTTTGGCTCCCGGGGACAGTGTTATATCGAGGTATATCTAAAATCCTAAAACCTAGACTTCATGGCAATATGTGTTGAGAAGAGAGAAGATCATAAAGAGTGGATCCTGGTTAACTGCAACAAAGTATTCTGCAAATAAATTCCACACTGGAGACTCTCATAGTCTGTTCTACAGCACTGGGTAACGGTATGCACAGACTTCTAGCGAGAGCCTGGTAAATCTCACTCAGCCTGTAGAGTCCAAGTCTCAAATAGAATGAGCTCCAATGCTTGAGAAGCAGAGAAGGACTTCACCTGCATAGTCCTCATGGATGTAGGAGGAAATTCTCAGGCTCCAGTGAAATCCTGAGACAATTGTCAAGTTATAATTACTGTGTTCTTCAATTCTATACTGATGAGATTTTTAAAATGGTCTACTTCACATATTTCTTTCTCTTCACCCTGTCTTGGGATTTAAATGTAGTGTTCATCAATATAATGAGTGAATTATTTGAGACATTTTTAAAATGTTTCCTCCACAAAATCTCCTTGAAGATAGCATTCTGGTGATAATCACATTAGCTTGGAAAGTGTGCATGAGCCAGGCATAAATGGCTGACTTGTGGTGTCATACAGTGTTCCTAGAGATAAGGTGATCCTTTACCCACACACCAAATCTGTGTCAAAGGTGGTTTTTGACTTCTACTTAAACCAGTCCATCAACTTGCCTATATTTTCGCTCAAAGCCATTTATTATCAGGGGAGTGAAGGCAATACTGTCTTGATTTTAAGAGGGCTGTATCTGAACAAGATTCCATTTGTGTAGCACATATAGATGATGATAAGCATCATATGGATAATACTAGGTATCAGTCTCCGTGCAGAAATTATTCATGTGGATTAATTTCTCCTTCCTGTTATGAACTACCAGAGATTTTCAGCACCAATGTTTTTCAGAACACATTCTATCAAATCTAAGGCAGCCTCCACTACATATTTGAGAAATGCTCCATCTTTAAGAGATGGAAAGTTGCTGCCTGGAGTTCCATCTGTACATTAATGCAGCATTATTCCCTATATTATAAGCAAGCTGGGGTGGGGTGGAGGAGAAGGACAGAACCATTAAAACCACATTCCCCTTTGGAACATGGAATTGAACCTAGGATTCCTGAGTCTGCATTCCTCTGCTCCCAACAAACAACTGTGAAACTCACTGGTAAAGTATGTGTCTCATCCCCCTCTGGTCTGAGCCACATATTCAGCCTACTACTGCTACCAGTTACTTTGTTATCTCAAGTAGTGAAGGTCTGTGCAATGAATCTAAAGTTCCCAACCCTGCTGATGACCCAGTTCTGGGTTGAGTCAATAGGGTTGCATGTGATGGGATTTCTGTTTTTTTTTTTTTCCAGTTAGGATTATTTTAATAGGAAATTGCATCCAAAAATCTACTTGATTAAACATTTTAGGCTGTCCTAAATTATGAGCATCTGAGCTAGATGCTAAACTACGTTTACAGACAAAAAGTTAAAAGAAGATTAAGGTTTCAAAGTCAAGCATTCAAAATTAGGAACTGCACATGCAACCTTAAAATTGGCTTCCTGGTATGTCCGCATTATGATATAGTCTTTAATTATATGGTTACAGAGTATTTTTTCCACAAGATCTCTCCCTCAGTCTATTCACAGTATTGACAGTACTCTGGGAATGAATAAGGGTTGTGTAGTGAAAGAGGTTGTTGTGTATAGGATTCCTGCCTCATTCTTGCAGAAGTGTCCAGTGAAAGAGGCAGGATGATTGCCAGAAGGGAAAGGATGGTTAAGGATATTGAATGTCATTCTGGATAATTGGATTATATCCCTTACAGAGTGGCTGTAAGATACTGTGCAAGTCATTCAAACCAAAATCTTCATAGTGGGCCACTAATAATGCATCCCTTATTTTATGAGAGCCCATCATGAGATAGTTGGGGCCAAATTTGCAGAAGTGCTGAGTATTCATGACTGCCATTGAAATCAATTGTGATTTGATCATTTAAAGTGTTATAAAATTCTAGATACACCTCTACCCCGATATAACGCTGTTCTCGGGAGCCAAAAAATCTTAACGCGCTATAGGTGAAATCGCATTATATCGAACTTGCTTTGATCCACCGGAGTGCGCAGCCCCGCCCACACGGAGCACTGCTTTACCGTGTTATATCCAAATTCGTGTTATATCGGGGTAGAGGTGTATTCTGGCAAATCAAAATCAATGTTTGTCAATTTGGGTTCCCAAAATTTCTGGACATTTTTGACAATTTTCCCCTTAATCTCTGTGTCTTAGTCGCCATCTATAAGTTGGTGATGATATCACCTGTTATGAAGATCAGTTAATTAATGTTTGTGAAGGACACAGATATGATAGTGAGAGCATCATAGAAATTCCCAGGAAGAAAATTATAATTCGTATTGAGTGAAGAGTTCGACTGTGTGGGGTAAATAAGACCTGGGGCCATACATTGAATGAAGAGGATAAAAAGAAATATAGAATAACTGCTTGTGATGGACTCCACTCACCATGGTGGCACCTTCTACTGGCCATCTTGAGGATTAGCTTCACAGGTCGGTATGCCCTCTCCCGATGGTGCGTCACTCACCGTCACGTCTGCTCTCGAACCCATGTCACTCCAAGGACTGTGGTTTCCATTTCATGGGACAGTCCTCCAGCTGTGCCAACATCTGTGCTCCCCGCCCCCTTTTGGGGGATCTGCAGTCAATTATCCAATCACTTTCCCAGTGGTGAGTATGGGGGACCTGGGTTCACCCACCGCTCCAGTCCTGGCTCCAGGGAGTTGCCTCCTGCATTCCTTTGCCTCAACTACTGCTGCATTTCTCTGGGCTACTTCTCCATGGCCACAGCACCCTACTCTGCCCTAGCAGCCTTTCTGGAGCTCCTTTTCCAACTCCCTGAGTTTCTGCTTGAACTGCTCTGTCCAAGGTGCTATAGTGTTGCAGCCTACTCAGGACACAATCTTCTCTGCCTGAGCTCCCAGCAGCAACTGACTGACTCTGGCCCGGTAGCTCCTTTTATGTGAGCCCACTGGGCCCTGATTGGCTGCTCCTTGCAGCCTCTCCTTTTGGTGGCTTCCTGCGCAGCTTCCCTAGAGCTCTATTAACCCCTTCCCTGCCAGTGTGGGGCAAACGCCCCATGACACTGCTCCTTCACTGAATGAGGCAGGGGTCTGTGGAAAAAAATAGTAGTCATGTAATTAAAGACAGTATCATAATATACATCCTTGGGTGGAGGTGGGACACAAGGGCCTAAGGCACTTGCACAACCTCGACAGACTGTTTTCCAGAAAGCCCCAATTTACTCTGTCATATACTTCCTTCACAGTATGGATCCATGCAGAATCTCATGTCAGACTTGCTAATGGTGGCATTTTTATGCAGGGATAAAACTGTTTCTGATTGAAGACTATATCTTGTCCAATGTCAGTCTCAAGCAAAGGAAATTTTGGGGAAGAAGGAGGAAACTGTTACTCTAGACATACATGTAATTGAAAAAATGATGCCTCATAGTTAATGGTTTAAAAAATATCTTGTTCAAATGAAGTAGGTATATGTAGTAAATCTCTATATTCATTAAAATATTCCTTTTTAAAATCTTTAAGTTGTTGAAGTATATTTAGAAAAAAAATGTTTTGACCATTTAGACATGTACAATTCTGACAGCAGTAATTTTGAAAAAGTGCCTGAATATGTTTAATCTATATAACACATTTATACTATAAGTGCTTCATTCATTCTATGATGGGTGTTTTTGTCATTTTACAGACGTGTCAAGGAACATGGTAGAAATATTTTGATTTTCAATCCAGGGTATTTATCCCAATTGGGTGTCAGATAAAACTTAAAATAGGTGTGTTTGAATTCTGCAATACATTCTTGCTTCAGTGCCGTAACAGTTATTATAGGGGGACTATTGCCCCATAAAGTTAAACATGGTCACTAAATACATAAATCAAAAACATATCCAGAAGTTTACTGTGATAGTATGTGACCATGTAAAATATGACTATTTTAATCCCTGTGCACAATAGGGAAGAATAAAGATTTCATGTGTACTTTCTGACTTTTGAGGGCTTTACTTTGCAATATTCATATTTGTATGTTATATGGAATCTATTCTGTACAATGAGATAGCAGAAGAAAAGAGTTAGAATATGCTTTAATATTATTACATTTCAAAATTGATCTTTCCCAAATTTTAAAGTATGGACTGTTTCTTCATGTGCTTGTGGGTACCAGAGACCATTTAGTTGTGTTGCTATTACTCTCACATGCTGTCTTTTGAGCTCATCTGCCTTTAAAATATGCTACGGTGGAAGAAGAAAGTTGGAAAGTCAGTAGGAGGAAAGAACAAAGCTTCTAAATGAACTTTCAAAACTCACTAAAGAAAATGAAAAGTTGCAGAGCAGCCCAAAATATATATAGAATCTGCTAAACATAGGCTTTAAAAAAAATGCTTCCCAACAGTTTTCCTCTTAAATAAAACAAAACATTTTTTTTAAAAAAAGGTAAGACAGAATCCTTAATTTTAGCCTTGGTACGCCACACTTTTAAAACATGACTAATGACTATATCAGATAATGCAAAACCTATAAAATTAAATATACTGAGACATAAGAGTAAAATATGTATTGTTGTTGAGAGAGTGTTACACTGGCTTAGATTTATTTTTTGTAAGTAGAATCCTTGGAACATTTTAATGTTAATAGGTTGCAATATGAAATGTTCCCTTCAGTGTGTCGGGAAGGGGCTCTGCTTATGCTTGTTTGCTTCCCCTTTATTTGGAGTGCCATTGTGGGCTAAATACAACTTTGAGAGTGACTCCTTGGGATCCTGAAAAGTTCTCAGTATGTCCCTTGGCAGTGGAAAGTGTATATGCTCTTGGAAGTGTCCTTAGCTGTTGGCCTGTGTTGTTCCTGATGCTCAGTGTGAATCAGTATTTGGTAATTTCTAGAATCATATCACATTCAATTATGAAAGGTGCTCTGTGGGTTCCAACTGGTGCAAAATTTTATCTTCCTTGTTCTTTAGTTTTTAAGCTATTTTTGAAATATTGTACTACATTTTTACACTGGCTTCCCATTAACTTTTTTTCCAACTCCTTGTGATTGGCCCAGTCAGTCAAGATTGAGTAAGAAAACAGACCCCAGGGCTGTGACTTCAAAATAACTTAAGTGGATGAGCTTTCCATATCCTGAGCATAGTAAAAATGGCTTATTACAGTGAGTTCCCAAATTTAACATGGGGGAGGGAAGAGACAGGTCAGAGAATCCATTAAGAAGTATTTGTGCCCTTCCTCCCCCCCCCCCCCAAAAAAAAAAAAAGAACTCTGTGTTTCCATTCTCTTTGATTTGAACAAAATTATTAAATCCTAATAGGGCCACCACAACAAACTTCAGAGATTATGCAGGCTGCACAAAACTTTTATTCAGTCCTTAAATCCACAATGGATTACATCAGCTTCTCTAATGTAGAATCTTTTGTAGCTCCCCAGGTCAAGGACACAACCATACCAGCAGATGAAGTGTTCTCTTAAATAAAAGCAATGGACTGAAGAGTGGAATCAGCCTTCTGGAGGAATTCTGAAGCTACATTTGCTGCCCTCTAGCTCCAGGCTTTGTCCATATCTACATGTTTTGCCTGGGCCACACTAGTCCACACAGACCCCCGATTGAGAACCTTCCCAAGAAAACCAAAATTATAAAAATCTCCATGGCTGGAGATTTTGTATCATATGATTCAATGCCATTCCGTGGACACCTTTGAATCAAGCCGAAGAAGTGTGCCATTAGGCAAAGTACCTAATGGTGTCTTCAAGAAGAAAACTTTGTGAAGTGTTACTGAATAAAGCCATGCTTATAAGGAAGGTCAAAAAGTGTCTTTCATCTAATAGACAGCCAAAGAGAGATTAAAAGTCATCAGATAGAAGGAAATTGTACTGCCCTAAACCTGACCTTCAGGGATTCTGAATCCTTTTTCTCTGATGTCACAGACTCTGGGGGAAATTAACCAGGACAAGACACAAGTAATCCTAGCGGTTCCATTCTGGCTTTGCAAATTCTGGCTTCACCTCCGCAACTTGAGTCACCCATTAGTACCAGGATTCCTTATCCATCTAGAGCCAAGACTGTGCTGGTTTATCGTACTACTGGTAGAAGGGGAAAATTAAAGAAACAATAGTACTCAGCCTGCTAGCATTGAGGATAAGCTCTGCTGCATATGTGAAAACTAGAATCTGGGCCAGATTTAGCCACCAGAGCTGAGAAAATAAAATTAAATCCAGACAGCTAAAATTTGTCACGTATTAGAATTTATCCAAGACACCATACTTTTAGGCCTTAGGCATCTTTTTGAAGTGTTAAGCTTTATCATTGCAACCATTTATAAAAATAGACAATCCTAAAAATATTTCCCTGATTCTCCACATTAAAAGAATCCTGCAAAACAATAACCCTAATCAACCAACAGAAGATCTATAGAGTAGTCCCATGAAGTTCAGTCTACTCCTGGAAGTTGTCAGAAGACCACTCTTTGAGACATTCTCCTATGGCATCTGTTTAATTTCCATTTAAGTTGACTTTTGATTGGTCATTACTTCTGATCTTATGGTTACAGCACTTTATATGAAATGTCAATATGATATGTGCTGTGAAGACAAGGGGTTGTTTTGCCTGAATCCTGCATATATCCCTAAAATCAATTCTGCTTTCCATTGCATTGCTCACAAGAAATTGTTCTTTCCTTCTGCCCTAACTCAGTCAGTCTAAAAGAGGAGTAGCAAAGGATATATACATACAGGGAAGTTAAAAATCTAATGAAAAGAAAACCATCCTTATTAAAATGCCTTCCTCATACTATATAATGCCAAAGTAAAGCAGAAGAAAGCATCAAGATCTTCAGTAGCCAGATGGCTCAAATACAATGCAAATGAAATTTTTGCCCTTCCCCTTCAGCACACCTGTACAGGAAGAAGCATGTTTGGGTAGAATCTGGTCAGTAGTGCTGGTACTGCTAGTTGACCTAACCCTCTCTTACACACCAGGAATCAGAATTGTGGGGAATAAAGGTATAGCAAGAGTAACCTCTTACCATGTTCCTCCAGTGGCTTTATAGGTATCATGCCTTATAAAGGTACAATTCCCACCAGGCACTGTCACTATGGTACAGTACATTCCCCCATTTTTTACATCAGTGCCTCTGAAGAGGAATAATTTTGCCAATAAAACATTTTATGGTTATGTTAAAACATCACCTTTATATGAATAAAGATAGGTAAACTGGCAATTAGCCTTTAACTTTCTTTTTTGCCATGTGCCAAAAGAGACTTTGTCACATCAGTGTTTATATATTTATCTTAAATACGATTGCACTGAATAAAAGATATAGAATTTGTGAACAAGTTCTCCCTTCAGTCTTAGAATTATTCACTCCTTGAAGTAACATGAAGTGTAGCTATTGAAAATAAGCTGGTTGTTGCTTTGCAGAACCCTGAAGCCTATGTTTATTATGTATGATCAGAAAGTTTACTACATCAGCATTTGAAGGAATTTTAATGTAACATGTCACATGGTGTCACATTGCACAGCTCTAGAAATCACATACACAAACTTAGTCCTTATGGCATCAAGTCTACCTGAATTTTTCATAGGAAAAAAAAAAAAAAAATGGTGTAGTTAGTATATACTAATTAAATTTGTTTGTGCCAAATTTGAGATATTCTGAGTTTTAAAATATTCTGAATAAGATGAGCTCATTTTGCAGCTCAACGATGAGAGAAGCAATTAAATAATCAAATCAGCCTCTAGTTTCAAAAACAAAATGCTATCCATTCATTCTTTTATGACAGTTTATCTCTTAAGAATTTTACTTTCTGCCAAGAATGACTTCTTGCCTTATAGCTACCTGAAGAGCATAATGGAAGGGTAAAGAATTAATTAAGGGTAAAGAATTTCTGATTGTGAAATTGGTAATATGTATGAAATTTTAAGCCATCTCTCAGATGTTGTATTGCTTTTGAGGCATAATCTTCATCTCAGACATCAAATACTGACTACCTGTTATCTATTACAATCTGCTTGCATAATCAGAAATCAGTCTGATCTCCTGTGATTGGGCCATTCAAGCAATTGACAGACTTGTTTCCAAAAAAGTAAATTGTGCAAGCCAAATGAGAGAGTACAGTAAATAAGGACTCAAGCAGGTGCTTAATGGTAGGTACTTTTAAAATATCCCCAGAAGTTTTGGTGTAAGTGTGTTGCTTGTGCTCGTTGTTGGTATGATGTTTACTATCTTTCAGTATTTACAAAGCAATACATTATATAGATGAACATGATTGTTTCCTGCCTTACAATTTGCTGTGTGGTTGAACAAATTGAGGTGGCTTAGAAGGTGGAATTAATGCAAAAAGGTTTGTTGATCCAACCCAGCCCTAGTCAAAGTACAAAAACTGGTAACGTTTTGAATTTAATCTTCCTGCAGAATTTTAAATAGTAAATGAGATGAGCTAGAAACTTACTTTGCTCAGAAGTAATGAGAAGCATTCCCAAATCTCAGACGTTAGAGTCATTAGATAATTTCAGCAATATTCTCCCCTCCCACACATACAACACATGCTGAATAACAAGGGATTCTAATAGGTGTTCTTCAATAATTGATTTGTTGCTTGTCTGTTCGCTAGGAAAGTCAGATGAAGATCAGAATGACAATATTTATAGGATGCATGTCATCTGCGGAATGTAATCCATCTTCGTTAAATTCAGTAAAAGTGATAGATGGCGTTTGGCAACGTAATGATGTGATCGCTCTACCATTGCCTTTGTAAATCATAAGCTGTTGCTTTCTGTTGTGTAGATATTTAATCAGTTATACACCCCATTACTGATTTAATTCAGAATGTCAGTGGCAGGTGAATAATGTGAGGATTTGTATATTAATATCATATTGTATTAATGTTCCCTTCATTTAAGTGTGCTATTCATTTGAAAATCATAAACTGTTGCTTCATGGGTAGAATAAATTTAACCAGTGCTGTAGGCATCTAATGCTATCAATGTTTTAATTTAATGTGTCAGTGAAAGAAATGCATTTCTTTTCATTTCCCGTTTCTGTGTGCTTTACTAACACAAAACAGTATAAGGTAGTGTGAATATACGAAACTGGTAGTAAACAACAAATCCCCTGATTTTCATCCTATTGAAAGATTTTGGGTTTGACTCCCCAAATTGCAGTGTTCAGTGAACTAACTAGATATTTTCTCGCATATTTCAAAAAGAGTGAATAACTGCTAACAAATTACTTTCAACAGAAAATATGGTTGTGCTATGGAATAAACCTTAAAATGTGTATGGTAAATTACTGTAATATAGCACAAATTCATTACAGTCTTGTAATGGCTAATCATTATAACACCAGTGTTCCTGATAATTTCAAAGTGGAGTTGAAGGTTTTAGTTTTAACATGCAAAGCGTTAAATGGTTTGGGATCTGGCTGATCCATAGACAAAATGTCTCCCCATGTGATACTGGCAATGCCAGTATATCAAATCATTTCCTCTGGGTCAGTCCCAACATTATAATATTGACTTACTTGAATTTTGGGCTGCTATCTGTATCCTAAAGATGAAAGAATAATCATAGAATTATAGAAGATTAGGGTTGGAAAAGACCTCAGGAGGTCATCTAATCCAACCCCCTGCTCAAAGCAGGACCAACCCCAACTAAATCATCCCAGACAGGGCTTGTGAAACTTGGCCTTAAAAACCTCTAATGATGGAGATTCCACCACCTCTCAATATAACCCATTCCAGTCGTTCACCACCCTCCTAATGAAATAATTTTTCCTAATATCCAACCTAGACCTCCCCCACTACAACTTGAGACAATTGCTCCTTGTTCTGTCATCTGCCACCACTGAGAACAGCTTAGCTCCATCCTCTTTGGAACCCCTCTTCAGGTAGTTGAAGGCTGCTATCAAAAGTAGATGTATAAGAACATAAGAAAGGCCATACTGCTCAGACCAATGGTTCATCTAGCCCAGTTTTCTGTTTCCAGCACTGGCCAGTGCCAGACGCTTCAGAGGGAATTAACATAACAGGACAATTATCAAGGATCCATCCCCTGTCATCCAGTCCCAGCTTCTGGCAGTTGGAGGTTTAGGGACAGAACATGGCTCTAGGCTTGCATTCATGGCCATCTTGTCTAATAGCCATTGATGGACCTATCCTCCACAAACTTATTTTATTTTTAACCCAATTATACTTTTGGCCTTCACAACATCGCCTGGCAACAAGTTCCATAGGTTGATGGTGTATTGTGTGAAGAAGGACCGCCTTATGCTTGTTTTAACCCTGCTGCCTATTAATCTCATTGGGTGACCTCTGTTTCTTGTATTATGCAAAGGGATAAACAACACTTCTTTATTCACATTCTCCAAACAATTTGTGATATTATCGACCTCTATCATATCCCTCCTTAGTTGTCTCTTTTCTAAGCTGAACAGTCACAGTCTTTTAATCGTTCCTCATATGGAAGCTATTCCCTACCCTTGATGATTTTGTTGCTCTTCCCTGTACTTTTTCCAATTCTAATATATCTATTTTGAGATGGGGTGACCCAAACTGCATAAAGTATTCAAGGTGTGGGTGTACCAGAGATTTACTTTGTGACATTATGACATTTTTGTTTCTTATTATCTGTCCCTTTCTTAATGGTTCCTAACATTCTGCTAGGTTTTTTGACTGATGTGATGTATGTTGAGCAGATGTTTTCTGAAAACTACCCATGATGATGCAACATCTCTTTCTTGAGTGGTAACAGCTAATTTAGACCTCCTCATTTTGTATGTATAGTTGGGATTATGTTTTCCGATGTGCATTACTTTGAACTTATCAACATTGAATTTCCTCTGTCAAATTTTTCCCAGTTACTCAATTTTATGAGATCCCTTTGTAACTATTCACAATCAACTTTGCACTTAACTATCTTGAGTAATTTTGTATCATCAGCAAATGTTGCTTCCTCACTGTTTACTCCCTTTTCAGGATCATTTATGAATATGTTGAACAGTATAAATCCTTTGGGGACCCTGCTATTTACCTCTCCCCACTGTGAAAACTGACCATTTACTCTCACTTATCCTTTGTTTCCTGTCTTTTAACCGGTTACTGATCCATGAAAGGACCTTCCATCATATCTCGTAACTGCTTACTTTGCTTAAGAGCCTTTTTGTATGGATCCTTGTCAAAGGCTTTCTGAAAGTCCAAGTTTACTATCCCAACTGGATCATCCTTGTCCACATGCCTGTTGACACCCTCAGAGAATTCTAATAGAAATCTGAGGCATGATTTCCCTTTATAAAAGTGACAGTGACTCTTCCCCAACATACATTGTTCATCTATGTGTCTGATAATTCTGTTCTTGACTATAGTTTCAACAACTTTGCTTGGTACTGAATATAGGCTTTCTGGCCTGTAACTGCCAGGATTACCTCTGGAGACTTTTGAAAAAATATTGAATGAATAAGTGAAAGTGACACATTTATAGCAAATACTGTTTTGTTGCCTTGTGTTTATGAACTACTGTAGATAAAGTAAATGAACTTACTTTGATGAGTTTCTATTCTCTATATATTTCTTGTAGCTTGAAAATAATATCCTCCCCAATGCCAAATATAAACAATAATAATCAAGATAATAAATACTGCATATTATAAAACGAATCATTGAAGAAAAATCTAGAAATGTAATATGTTGCATCTGCCTAAATCTGTTTTTTGTGTTAAATACTAAATAGATAAAGCAATCAGAGTATCCGTTATGTTGCCTTAGTGATTGGGAACACAATAGTAAGAAATAATTACTCCAGTTTCTGCCAGTGTCACTTTTATTTATTGGAATCGGTAGTCTGCAATTTATCTTTTCTTGACAGTATTAAAGGTATTCCTTAGCTGGCTATTAATTTCATTTGCTTTTGTTTCTTCCTCATATTTTTCATGTAGGATGATAGAGCACATATATATGAGCTTACTGACAACATTCTTAGTTTGAAAGTTACTAACATAAGATAAGAGGGGAATGACTGTGTAGAGGGGGGAAATTATCTTCTGTTTAACACACTATAGTGGGACACAAGAAAACTGGATTTCAAGCACAGTTCCACCACAAACTTTGTGTGTGACCTAAGATACATCATTTAATTTCTCTGGATCTCAATGTGTGACGTTGGCATACAAAAAGAGGAAAATGTGAAGAGCTAAAACATCTGAACCACCGTGTTATTCAACAAGTACTATTTAGAAAAAAAAATTCCCCTTCTTTGCTAGCAAGAAGTAATTTATTTTCTTTGTAATTGTCTTTATCAGATGTAGGTTCTGTGGAAGGACTTGCCTATCATAGAGCTTGGGATACTCTCTATTGGACCAGCTCTACTACATCATCTATCACAAGACATACAGTTGACCAGAAACGACGAGGAGCTTTCAACAGGGAAGCAGTAATAACAATGTCTGAAGATGATCATCCACATGTATTAGCTCTTGATGAATGCCAAAAGTATGTACCACATCTGTATTGCTGGTTTTTGAATTTTCAAAAGTGCTGAGCATTGAGCATCTCCCGTTCATGTAAGTGAAAACTGTGGTACTCAGCACTTTTGACGATCAGACAGATGCCTAAATATAGTTTCAGGAGCCAAATTTCATGCTTTTATTTTTGAAAAAGTTTCCAGAAATCCTAAAATGTTTCATTTAATGCAAATAATCTTTTAGATCAGGGGTCGGCAACGTTCAGCACGCGGCTCGCCAGGGTAAGCACCCTGGCGGGCCGGGCCAGTTTTATTTACCTGCTGACGCGGCTGGTTCGGCCGATCGCGGCCCCCACTGGCAGCGGTTCGCCGTCCCGGGCCAATGGGGGCGGCGAGAAGCCGCGGCCAGCACATCGCTCGCCCGTGCCGCTTCTCGCTGCCCACATTGGCCCGGGACGGCGAACCGCGGACAGTGGGGGCCGCGATCGGCCGAACCAGCCGCGTCAGCAGGTAAATAAAACTGGCCCGGCCCGCCAGGATGCTTACCCTGGCGAGCCGCATGCCGAACGTTGCCGACCCCTGTTTTAGATAGAAGATCATGCTCAAATATTGTTGTACTATGCTTCACCAAAAACCCTTCAAGCTGATGTTTGAAAAAATAAGAAAACCTGCCTGAAATATTTATGGTAGAACAGAAAGGATAAGTATTCTCTATTGAGCTGTTCGCTTCTGTAATATACAGTTCAAATTTCTTAAGTAAAAGCTGGAAATACAAATATTTTACAGACTTATAATAAAACTTCAAAAAGAAGAACAGGAGTACTTGTGGCACCTGAGAGACTAACAAATTTATTAGAGCATAAGCTTTCGTGGACTACAGCCCACTTCAGTTTCTTGTCTTACTAGTAAATGTCCTAGTCAAAGGGCAAATGGGTGCCTAAATTTAGACTTGTAAAGGTAGAATTTTAAAAAATCGCTGTGTCTTAGGAGGGTGGTATGTACCATTGAGAGTCAAGTCGATATATATATAATTGAACTTCTCTTATAGCACATTAAAACTTAAGTCATTTCAGTCAGTAATCTAGCATAGACTCTGAAGTAACTTTATGTAAATTGGGAGGTATCTTCTTCTTGTGAAATGTACATCATCCTCTAAAGTCTGAGTAAGCAGACCCTAGACACCCCATTTGCGTTATTTCAGCATCTAATCTCCTTGTAGCATGTCTCTCACTACAGGGCATAAGTGACGTGGGGAGGGCCTTGTGTATATGAATTTTCCCCGGTTTAGAAAAAAAACAGGTGACAAAATTGAGGATAAAAACTCAAAAGATTTGTGGGAAGACAAAAAGTCCATGCTTGCATATGAGTCAAGGATCTATTATAATTTGAAAATTATTGACTGTCATACTTGTTTTCCATTGTTAGAAATAATTGATTCACATAATTTGGAGAACAGCGCACTACTTAAAATATTAGATCATAAGAATCACAGATCACTCATTAAAACAGGATAAACTGCAATAATTGATCTATATTATAATTGAAAATACTATATAAACTATAACTATATTTGAAGGTACATGTTTTTCATATTCTTAATTTATAAGTAGAACTAACATAGGAAGTAAAATAAAAAGTTTAGCTTAAAGCTTTTTATTATTATTTTGATGTTAATACAGTTTAATGTTTTGGACTAACTGGAATGAGCAGCATCCAAGCATCATGAGATCTACCCTTTCTGGGAAAAATGCACAGGTTATTATCAGTACTGATATCCTCACACCAAATGGACTTACCATTGATCACAGTGCAGAGAAACTCTACTTTTCAGATGGCAGCCTGGGAAAAATAGAGAGGTGTGAATATGATGGGTCACAGAGATACGTAAGTAAAACAAATAAAATATTGATATATGGAATTATATATATATGGTTGTACTTTTTGGATGGTCTCTTTAAATCAACCAAAGTTTAAATTTACCAAATCAGGGTCTTATGTATCTGCCTGTAGATTAATGAATCAGTAATTCTCCATTAGTTCTTATTCGTAAACAAAATGACTAAATTGAATCATAGGACTGGAAGGGACCTCGATAAATCTAGTCCAGTCCTCTGCAGTGAGGCAGGAATAAGTATTATCTAGATCATACATGACAGGTGTTTTTCTAATGTTCTTAAAAACCTCCAATGACAGAGATTCCACAGTTTCCCTAGGTAATTTGTTCCCATGCTTAACTATCCTTCCAGTTTGGAAGATTTTCCTAATGTCTAACCTAAATCTCCTTGCTGCAATTTAAGCCCATTACTTCTCATCATGTCCTCTGTGGGTAAAGAGAACAATTGATCACTCTCTCTTTATAACAACCTTTTACATACTTGAAGACTGTTATCATGCCCCCACTTAGTTTTCTCTTCTCCGAACCAAACAAACCCAATTTTTCCAATCTTTCCTCATAGATCATGTTGTCTAGACCTTTAGTCATTCTGATTGCTCTCCTCTGGACTCATCAGTGCTGAACAGAGTGGAAGAATTTTCATATGTCTTGCTTACAACACTCTGCTAATACATCCCAGAATGATGTTTGCTTTTTTTGCAACAGTATTACATTGTTGACTCATTTAGTTTGTGATCCACTATAGCCCCAGATCCTTTACTGCAGTACTCCTTCTTAAGTAGTCCTTTCTCATTTTGTATTTGTGCAGTTGATTATTCTCTCCCTAACCCTAACTCTAATCCTGTCCTCCAAAGTGCTTGAAACCCCTCCCAACTTGGTACCATCCACAGACTTCATAAGTGTACTCTCTGTGTCATTATCCAAATCATGTATGCATGGATTTTTCTAAATGTAGGTATTCATGTTTCAGATTCCATGTTTAAAAGGAATTATTTTCATATGTAAATACTATGAAACAAGCAAAACATTCCTCTGCTAAAGCACAATGGCTGATTTCCTAAGATACAGTGCTATGTATCACTTCTCATTCTGATGTGTCTATTATAAGTTATAGTTGGTTATATAGAAATTTGACTGTAACTTGACTCCTTTGGCAGCCGAATGAGATTGTTTTATTTTTTTTAGAAATATTGAGGAAAAGTCCATTCAGCTATTTTAGATTTATTGGAGATTGGAAAAAAATAAAACAAAATCCCTTTTAATCTTTTATGGTATTTCTGACCCAGAAAGACTTTAGAAATGAGTGGGGTGGGGGTTGGGGTGGAGGGAAAGCATACCTCAAAACTGTCTGGAAATAATCCTTACTGCGTAATAGACTGCTAGGTTTGCAGAACGTTTTACATTAAAAAATATTATAAGTATTGAAATATCACCTGGGTCTAGGTATCTGCTAAGATTTTAATAGAGCCTGATGTATCCCTACCTTGTTGTTTGTTACATCACAGTGCAAATGAGAAATGTAAATGTGTCATTAAAGCACACAGCAGTCTTCCAAAAATGCAAATTATATTTCTGTCTTTTTATGTTGCCTTCATGTGTTGCTTTTTTAGACATGCTGCCTTGTGAATCCAGCTTTGAAGACAAACGCAGCAGCTAAACAATAACAATAAGAGTGAGAACTCGCTTCTCCCTGCCACCCAATTTATTTCAATGAACCATGTGCTAGTTTGGACTACTTGCAGACTGGCATAAATAGACAGCTGCATCTTTCCATTTCCTTAGAAAATAAGAAAAAAATTGAATGCAAAAATCCCCCCAAAAAACAAAAACCCTCCGCCCCCCATAAAAATCTGCTTTTGTTATTGTAACACTTAACTTCACATATTTCAAAACTAAATGTTCAGGAAATGCAAAAGTTCTATATTTATCCAGAAACATTAACTCAGCTACAATGCATATATATTTTTGTTTATTAATTAGACTATTTAAATGTAAATATACATCCTTTATACCAGAACTTGGCCACCTTTCAGTTTTCCTTATGGTTCTCTGGAGGTGCAAAGTATCCAGAAAGTCTGCGGGTGGAGAGAGATGGAGATGGCTCACAGAACCTAGCACACTTGTGTCTGTGGCATTGCTGCATCCAGTAATCCCTGGTTGTGGGTAGACAGTGGATAATCAGCATTGAGCACATCATTGAGAGATGTACTCTACTTTACCTCAGGAACTTGCATTTCCCACCCCAAGTTGTGCTCAGCACAGCTAGGAGACAGACCAGGATTGGGGCTCCCCTGTACATAATGTTACAGTGAAAACCTTTATTTTTGCATTTTCTAACATCTTTTGTGTTTAAGTGTGTCACCCTAACGTTGTATTAACATAGGACTCAATTTTATTACTCTTTTACTCACATTGGAATATACTGTGCTCCATGAACACTGGCATTAGTTTCAGTGGTATTAGTTGAATCAGGAACTACTAGCATGAATAAGAGTGGGTGACCTGTGTTCATAGTTTATTTTTTTTTTTTAGTTCTGTATCTTGTATATTAGATACATTCTTTATTTCTGGGATATTAAAGGTGAGCCTAGCCCCACCTGAAGTGCTTGAACTGGAAGGTAAGTGTTTGTGTACCCCTCAGAAGTTATCATAGACTATTTGGGTTGGAAGAGACCTCAGTAGGTCATCTAATCCAACCCCCTACTCAAAGCAGGACCAAGCCCCTGACAGATTTTTGCCCCAGATCCCTAAATGGCTCCCCCAAGGATTGAACTCACAACCCTGGGTTTAGGAGGCTAATGCTCAAACCACTGAGCTATCCCTCCTGTTCGTGATATGTGCCAGCTTTTTCCAGTTTACAGCTGGCAGAAGTAGTGAGGTAGAGAGGTTTGGTATCATCACCAATACGCTCCTCCTCATTTCCAGCACTGCCCAACATTAAAAAAAAAGCTTATGCCTAAATAAATCTGTTAGTCTTTAAGGTGCCACCAGACTCCTGGTTGTTTTTATATGGTTCATATGACAGTATTTATTGTAGCATTTTTAGCATTAATGAAAGTTCTACAGAACACTTTTTTATTTTACTGTTAAATCTCTATAAAAATACATTTTTTTCTAAATGTTTAAATAGGGACAATCTGCAGGTTTAATTCCGTCAAAATTTGCTATTTTGAATTTAATATAAATTAAGGAAGTCCGACGAAGTTTTGCCTGAAATGAGAACAACAAAGTAAACCTCAAACCACTATAGTTTCTTGGTGACAATAGTTGCATCAGAACTTTAATTTTGCTAATGGTTCTTGCACAACCTTATTTTGTATTTCTTCAAATAGATGCAGCCATGTATTCCACATAGGTATGTGCATGCCCAGTGCACCAGAGTTGAAGAGTTTTGCCTAGCAGTACTCGTAGGAGGCTGTGCTTGTGCTACCCATAGCCCCTCCCCTGGCTATATGAGGCAGCACGGCCTCGATCTCCTAGGGATCTTGTAGAGTGAGCTTTTATTTCCCTGAAGAACAGGCCTGCCTGACCCCTTGAATGTCTCCACAATGCATAATTTGATTCATTTTGCCAGAGATTGTTTAGATGCTTTGAGGCCTAGACCTTGGGTGAATCGAGACAAACATTGATCCTGATCTTGTTTGATTCAGTACACTTTAGCTAGATCTTTACAAATAACCAGATTATGTCATCTTTTCATTGTAGGATTCAGGGATTTAGATAGAACTAAGGAAAGATTATTTGCTTTGAAACATGAAATATGTTCACTTTCGGTACAAAGGACTCTGAAAACTACTTTATCCTTATAGAAAATGCAGTATGGAGTTGCATGGATAATGCTGCAATCTCTGAAATTCCCCTAGCTAAGGTGATGGCAACAAGTTTTGATGGACAAATTAAAGGGAGTGAGAGATGTCAAAGGTTCAAAGGGGAGCTGTGAGCACTTGAAGCACTAAGAGCCAATCTCACTTTGGGGAAAAAGTGTTAGCCTAACAGCCCTGAGAAATCTTGAAACTATGGAGCTGCAGGATTTTCCATATAGGACACTGCTGAGGGCAGAAACCTGATATGCTAAAGTGCTGGGCCAAAATTGTGTGTCCAAACCTTTGTAGAACTAGATTAGGATAAATGGAATGCTTGGGACTCTGGGATTCTTAAACTATGTGTTGAATTGTGAGCAAATAGAGGAATACCTCTTTAGAGCTGAAATCTGTCTAGAAGCCAGAAGAATATTTACTACTGTTAGAGAAAATCATATAGTCAGGGGTGTGCACAGGAATTTAAATTTGACCCCTTTTGGGGGGGTATGTTCTGTGCCCCCTGCCAAGGCCTGGGGTCAGAGGAGTGTGCTCTTCCCTCCCACCCACCCCCACCACCGAGCCGGAGCAGCTGTCAGCTCCCACCGGGGCTGGAGGAGCTTGCTCTCCCTGCTGCGGCCCTGGGGCTGGAAGTGTTCTCTGCCCCTGACTATTATTGGGGGGGCCCTTCCCTCTTGTGCATGTCCCTGCATATAGTGTTTAGGAGTTCCTTTTCCATATCCATGTGGTCATTAGTAGATGGTCCAGATCTGCATGGAGAATGGGCTCATGGTATGTCCAGTCTCCCTGCCCAGTAAGTTAGGTCCAAGAACCATCTCAGCCACGTGAGTGCTAATAGTGACACATCTGCTAGTTCTTACCTTTTAAAAAAAAACACCTTATTTAACAAAACAAGGGCTGGGAATGCATAGAGCAGAGTTTTGGGCCATCTGTGGGCAAAAGCATCTATGTCTAGAGATTGGGATCTGCATCTTTTGTGAAATACTGGTCTAGCTTCTCTGTGCCAATGGGTCCTCCTTCTCTTGAGAAAAATGTGTGATTCTGTGCCAACGGGTCCACTTTCAGGTGGCTGAATCTGTTTGTTATTAGGCTGAATATCTTCTGGTTCAGGTTCCATTTTGATTTCTCTATGGATTGCCTGCTGAACTAGGCCACCATCTGGTTTAGTATTCCCTTTATATGAACCACTCTGATGGAAGCTAAGTTTAAATCTGCCCAGGAAATTATCTCCATCATCTGTGAATAGAGTACTGGAACTTGAGTTTCTCACCCCTCGTTATTGAGATAAATTTCTCAGTGATGGAGGCATTAGTTTGGACTAATATGTGGTCATTCATGATGTAACTTTGGACATTTCAAAGGCAGACTTGACTGCTTTGAGCTATAGAAAGCTGATCCTTTGTTTCTTTTCTTGTTTCCCCCTTTTTTTTTTTTTTTTTTGTGGTTTCATGACATGGTCCCACAATCTCAGATGCTGTTTTTTCCCCTAAGTGTGATCCCCATCCCTGAAGACTGACATCCACCATGAATACCTCAGGACCTGGAGGATGAATAGATACCATGAATATGCTCCTCAGACTCATTCTTTGTTTCAGCAACCTCAACGCCTGGTTTAACACTAGGACCCTAATCCTGAATTCAGTTTGGGATGGTTCTGTAACTTTACCAGAAATCTCTGCAGCTGCCTCATGTGGAATCTCACCTATTAAAATGTCTAAGCCCACTTCCAAGTGAGCTATCCGCCTTGTGGGAAGCAGGGAGCTCTTCATTAGATTCACTGTAGGGTCACCACCCCAAAATTGTGGTACTGCTTCATCTCTAGGATTTTAATCTTCATGACATGTTCTGCTTCTGTGGTCTGGGATCCTAGTAAAGACTAGGTGCTTATAGCAGTCTGAATGGCAGGGTTCTGTAATGGGAGTGGGACTTTCTGTATGGAAACCTTAGTAGATGACAATGACAGAGTCATATCAAAATGTGAAGAGCTGCATCTGCTATATTCACTGATTAAGGAAATCTCTGGGAAATAGGAATGATGCTGTTGAAGCTAAGCAGAGCACAATTTCTTCCTAACGAGGTTCAGTGAACATGCTTAGATATAGTTTTAGTTTTGAAAAGTGAAACATAGCTTTCTATTACATATATCTTACTTGCTAATACTGAAAATTAATGAGCTTATTCATGTGTTTAATGTTTTGATCAAATTCAAAGTCGTAATTTATTTTTATTACACTATTTTAAGAGAGTGTAGTCACAGTATAATACAAGTCCACACAGTTATTATTTTACTTATATAGATTCAAATATAATAAGTGGTTGGGATATTTTTATTTTATAGCATAATGTAACATTGGGTTATGGATCTAACTTGGAATTTATTAGTAAGGAATATCTTAATTGCTTAAGAAAAAATCTAAATATACTTTGTATTTATTAGGGTAACAGATAATAGTATTTTAATTTTTGCTTTTATTTTATATCTCATTCCTATTACCGGATTGCAATGCTGAATCAGATGCAATTCCCAAATCCAGTCTGAATATTAATTTGTGGGGCAGATAAGTGTAAGGAAAGTGCTGAATGCCAATCCAGTGTTCATTCTTCACCCTTGCATACTCACTATGGAAGCAAGCATCTTTAGTTGCATTGCATGCCTAGAAGAAGAGATAACTTAGGGATCATGGACCCTCACCCAGAAAAAGGAAAGCATCAACTTTCTCAAGTTCACAGTTTGTGTCATAGGATTTCCCACAATCTCAGACAACATATCCTTTTGGTTCATTAAGAAATACTATTGGATGAGTCTGAACATGAACATGAAAATTAACACCAGTGTCCAGTTAGCTGTCTCTGACAGTGGCTAGTACTAGCCACTCTGGAAGGAGTTTCCTGAAACCCTGTAGTAAGCAATAAGGCAATAATCTTCCCACAGAGAAATTTTCCTCCTAAGCCTTATTGGCTAGAGGTTGTGTTATGATCTGAAGCATGAATTCATATCCTTTCCACAAACTCAGGAAGTAACCAGAGGTTGAAACATCTCTTACAAGTAATGGAAATAATGTCCCAGGCAGAGAGAATCTTGTGCATGTGTAAAATATTTGCTGAAATAGAAGAAGAAAAGAGCACTGAAGATCATCCTTCTAGTCCTTCACTCACCCAGCAGAGAGATTTTTTGGACCTGATAGAAACAGCTAAGGAGCTTCCACTGCACTTGCAGAATAGACTAGATCTCCTGAAAGAGGAAGCCTTTATTCATCTGGACCTGGATCGCATGCAGTTATTAGCCTGAGTATTCAAAGAGAAATGGAAATCATGAAGGATTTTCTGTTAGCATCATTGATTCACTTTTGATACCCCGGCAGAACTCAACCAGAAAATTATATTTATGTGGCGCACATCTGGCGATCCCAGTTACACTAAAGTTTATCCAGGATGATTTGGATGGAGTCTTACAACCAAGCACCACAGAAAGAGAGGTACCAGCCCTAGCAGTATTCTTTGTGCCCATACATTGTATTCCTCAAATGAGTATCTTTAGATGTCAAGGTTAATCATAATGGCTAAATTAGAAAAGCTTGCAGACTGCTTTTCTAGTTGCATTCCCTTCGAAATGCAGGGATTCAGAATTAGCACTTCTGTCTATATGAGAATCTATGCTGCACTTCTCTTGAGGAAAATGTTATCCTTAAAACTCCAGAAATATTTCTGCCCAAGGTGTGTGTATTTGTTTTGTTTTGCTTTTTGTTCTGGTCCATGTCTCGGTAGTCAGCAGTCATTGGAAAGGTTGTGGCATAAACAGATGTCTGTAACTCTCTAGAGCAAAATCTCCAGCATGTAGTGTACACGTGCCTATTGTATTCTGTTAGTCTCATTCCATCCAAAATGCCAGGGTCATAGAGCCTCAAAGTTGCTGCAAACAAAATGTTAAAATCTTGCCACAGATGGGACACAAAATATCAAGAAAATGTTCCCAGAGGGAATCTGGGCTTCCTCTACAAGGTCCCTAGTGGCATTGTGGGTTGGGAATGTTTGAGCCTCATTTGAGAAAATTTGCAGAGCAGAATCATGATCCTCATATAGTACATTTATCAAACTCTACAGAGTAGGTTTCCATTCCACTGCAGAGGCTTCCTTAGGTAAGAAGGTACTGAATGAAGTAGTCCCAAAATAAATTTCTGATAGGATACAGTTTGTGTTTATTTTTCTTCTTCCCTCCCTATCTGATTACATTGCTCACTACTTCCGATGTGCCTCAGAACTGTGGGAGATGCAGGGTTGCAGAGTGCAATATTTATTAGGTAATTTCCCTTCTGCTAGCAGCGTCTCCGACAAGTCTACTACCCCAGGATGATGTTATTAAGCAAGGGAAATTTATTTTGTTTTTATTTCTCAGTCAATAATTGAGGTGGTAGGAGCAGCTTTACATGCAGTTGTGTAATTATTTAGTTAGTTGCTGTTTTAATAATGTCCTGTTGAGAATTATTTTTATATAGCATTGAATGAGTCTTCTGGCAGGGTACACAAGGAGGCCTGGCCAAGTGCCTAGCAACAGCACTGAACCACCTCCTGTATCTGCAGAGAGGAGGCACATCCCATGTATCACAGAAGGGTGGGACAGAGTGAAAGAAGCAAGGAAATTAAATGAGTAAGAAATATTCTGAGCTCTACTGCTGCCTCAATCATATCCTCACCCTTCATTCATCAATTTATTCACATATTTTGTACAGTGTAAAATATTAGATTATGGGTTCTCTAGGGCACAGGAAGGTCTTTTTGTTATTGTACAGTGACGAGTACAATGGGACACTAATCGTTGTTTGGGGGCCTTTAATGACACAGCAATATGCTGCTGACTGGTGCATTTGAATAATTTGTTTATTTATTAGTATTGCTTTAGTCCCTAAAGGCCCCAATCAGGGACTGAGGACTTGATTTACTGAAGTTTGTACACTCTTTGGGATAGGGACTTTCTCATTGACACCTCATGGGTGAACCCTTATTGATTTCAGTATGGCTCTGTGCAAGCATGGGGGTTTCCTGAACTGATTTATTTGCTGTATTTGGTCTTAAGCATATGACAATGGTCAAGTGGTTTCAACAAACAGACGGGGAAGTGCAAGGCACCAGTAAAATGATTGAGATTAGTGTAATAAGAATCAGTCGCAATTCCTAGATAAAAAATTTGCTCAGTTTTATGTTCCTCCACAATGGATGTGAGATGGACCTTTGTATAATTGCTAAAATAGATAGTTTACTGTGATTGTAGAGAAGTTTCTTCTGATTTGAAAGATTCTATCAATAATATCTTTTAAAACAGAAGAAAATGTTTAGTAAAACTGGGTAAAGAGGAGCTATACCTAGGAAGGAAGGTCATTATTATCCACATTTTTCAGACTGCCTATCAGTGTCAGATCTGGGATTAGAACACAGCAGCTCCTGGCTCTCAGGCCATGTATATTTTAGACTTTTTTTTGTACATGTGGATTTCTTTGCAAAAATATCATATGCATTTTTAAAAGGGCTAATCTTAGCTATTTCTTAAAAGTCTTCATCTCTGGATGGACATGACAACACTATTGTTCTCCACTGACAGTTAAGATAAAATAATCTGCAGAGGAAGATAAGAGCTCGGAGCAAAAGAACACAATATGCCTATTACTGTAAAGGATATTTCAAGATGTTTTAAATTAATTGTTAAAATATCCTTTGGAAAAAGTTATTAATTCTTTGTTTATTGCAATAAAAATGATAAAATAGTAATTGTCACAATATGCTGCATCACTTAAATGTAAAACCCAAAACAATCAGTACAGAAGTAACATTGGATATTTTCTCCGCTCACAAGATAAAAATTGCAAATAACAAATGATATTATCGCTTTGTCAGTTGGAAAAAATATTTTTAATTCACATTCTAAAATGATCCCTTTGGGACAGATTTTGCCACTGTTCCCACTGTTGAATCATACGTTGCTCAGGCCCTCAGAATTTTGAAATCTTTTTTTAAAGGTAATTTCTTTTTTTTTAATTGCTTATTTGTGCTTCATTTGCTTACCTAGCTATTTGATTTATATGTATGGGTGGGAAGCCACAGTTCACACGTTGTATACATTTCCTTATTAATGTTTATTAATTGCACTGGAGTAGTATCCAGGGGCCTCAATCAGAGTCCTATTGTGCTAGAATTGTATAAACAAGAGGAAGTAAAAGTTTCAAAGAGCTTATAGTTAAGGGGAGAAAAAAAGCTAGTGAAACAACCAGAAAGAAGTTGAGGGTTGGATAAAAATAATAGTAATATGAACTTGTGTTTACATATATTTGCTGCATGCAAAATTAGCATGTTTTAAAGTAATTTTTTTTAAAAGTAAATATCAGTGACCCCTGATAACCATCTGCCTTTTTACACTTCATTTTATTTCTGCTGTTTTCCCTCCATTTCATATTGTATTTCTCTCCTAAGCTTTTTTTGTGTGTTCTTTCATTCCCCTGCTTTGTATTCTGTCTGTGTTCTCATCCTTTTTTCTTATTTTCCAAGCATTCTTCATCTTTGATGTTCCCGTCTTGGATATTCAATTTGGCATTAATTTTAGAGGGGTCCTCGTTTTAAACACAATGTACAGAGGTGACATTAAACTGTTGATTGTGAGGGGGGCACAATTTAAAGGTTCTGGGGGGGCACATGACCACCCCATACGTCACCTCTGGATTTAGAACAGATGTTTTAAAACTCTGGGAAACGCCCCTCTTGGGGGGCGAAGAGGAACATTCAGGGTGGGGGTGAGTGGTGATGTCAGGCACCTCAGACCAGCCCCACGTGGTGGCCCCTTTGAGTTAAAATTTTTGGTTTTGCCACCCCCCAACCCAGACAGGCAGGGTGGCCTGCAGATGTGACTCAGGGGGTGGAGGGTGATGCTTAGAGTGACCAGGTGTCCGGTTTTCGACCAGAACACCCGATTGAAAGGGGACTCTGATGGTTCCAGTCAGCACCGCTGACCGAGCCGTTAGAAGTCTGGTTGGCAGTGCTGATGCGTTAAGGCAGGCTAGTTCCTACCTGTCCTGTCTGGCACCGTGTTGCACCCTAGAAGCGGCCAGCAAGTCCGGCTCCTAGGCAGGGGGGCAAATGGTAGTTGGGAGGGCAGTGCCTGTGGGTGTAAGCAGCATGTGGAGCGTCCTGCCTTAACCCCCACACTGCACCGCTGACTGGGAGCCACCCGAACTAAGCCCACTCCCAATCTCGAGCCCCAACCCCAGGCCCGAGCCCTGAGCTCCCCCCTGCACCCCAAACCCTTCATCCTCGACCCCACCTCAGAGCCAGCACCTCCAGCCCAGAGCTCTCACGCCCTCCTACATCCTAATCCCCTGCCTCAACATCTCTCATTTATGGCCCCCCCCCGGAGCCTGCACCCCCCTGTTAGAGCCCTCACCCCCTCCCACACTCCAAACCCCTGCCTCAGCCTAGTGAAAGTGAGTGAAGGTGGGGGAGAGCGAGCTACTGAGGGAGGGGGGAATGTGGTGAGTGGGGGGGTGGGGTCTTGGGGAAGGGTCAGGGCTAGGGTGTACGGTTTTGTGCGACTTGAAAGTTGGCAACCCCCACCAGGCGGGGCTGACCTGTGCTGCCTGGCATCGTCACTCGTCCCCTCTGAACATGCCTGAACACAGTTTGGAAACCTCTGATAGAAACTGTTGATAAATGAAAGGCAGGACAAGTCCCACTGCATTGTGAGGAGGGCAGTTTCCTGGGCACAGCCCCTGCTATAGGAGTGGGTGAGCAGCCTCTGCCCTGGGAAGGCATGGGGTGTTCACCTCAGGACAGTCTGCAAAGCAGGCAGTGGGAACTGTTGGGACTCGAGCAGCAGGAAAGGAGAAGCAGCCCCATGTAGCAGTGAGTGCCGCAGCCAGGGGGAGCTGCTGCCTCCTTGCTGCTTGGGGGACCTGTGAGAGGTGGCCTGAGGCCTTGCCCATCCCCACTGCCCTGTGAGGCAGAGTCTGCAGCAGCCCCTCTGGATGGGTCCCCTTGGAACGTTTAGCTTTGCTAAATGGAAGGCAGAAATATGGAGAAGGGGCTGCTGCATTTTCCCAACCCGATATCGCCTCTGTCAGTGTAGTTACAAATGAATATTTGTGATACAAAACTTTGCCTTTCTCTACACACATCAGCACATTGAATGAGACAAGCAAAACACAGCATATTGTTGTGTTCTATTGACTTAGTATTGACTAGCCCACCTATCTTACTTTGAAAGGAAAAAAAAAAAAAAAAAAAAAAAAGTGTGTCCAGAAAATGAAAAGTGATCCTGAATTGTGATCTCGATTCCTGCAATTACATGTATCCCAATGCAGGATTGGGGGGTCTAACTCCCTAAAATTATATTAAATCCACCAAAGGTTAAAGGTTGAAATCTAGGAATGTTCAAGGCCTAAATGGAAGAGAGAGAGTTTACTAATACATGGGCTGCAAAGATTATTTATTTTAATTTGCAAATCACTTGGTAACTTCTCTACAGTAGTATTTTTGGTATTGAACCATTTACCAAAGGGATGTATTGTATGTTTTCACAGTAAAACCTGAAGGAGAGGGAACAAAAGGACCCAAGGAACTCTGTGAAGTGAACTTTGCAGAGTTTACTTTGAATTCTCCTATGAAGTGTCTGCCATTAAATGAAGGTGTGGTGGGTTGGTTGCTGTGCTGTTATAGTTGTCTCCTATAACTGCTTACACTGTTCTGGAACCAAGCATCTATGGACTCCCCTGTCCTTAATTTATACACACTCATTCCATCAGATGGAATGCAGAAATCGAGTGAGAAGTGACATATTTGTAGAAACAACAATAACTCTCGTGTAGGTATGCGCATAATGCAGGAAGGAGCATGGGATGAAGTGTTCTGGCTATTTTATGCCACTTTGGAACAACATAAAGCAGCCGAGCATACTGGCCAGTTCAGCTGGGTTATGGCTTCATTTCACCAGCGCAGAATGACATGCAGCCTGAGTATACAAACCAGTTTCCCCTTCCTTCCTTCCTGTCCTCCAGATTTCTCTTGCCTCTTAAACCCCCTCAACATTCCCGTGCGTGCACACATTCCAGTTTCTCTTTTCCTCGTGTCCCTTCTGTTGAATAGATACAGTGGAACAAATAGTTTTTAAAAGAAATATTTAGGATTAATGGTCATTTTTGCCATTATCTTTCTCTCAGGGGAGGCTGCTACAGAAAACCTTCATCTTTGAGAAACTCATGAAATTTATTAAAAATAGTCACCATGTCTCATTGTTCTCAGCCGTCTTAAGCTATAGGCCTGCTTCCATTAAGTAGCCTCCTTCAAAAGAGCCACTCTTTTACATTGTTCCAAATGAGAGTGAAGCCAGGCCACCCTCAAGTAAGATGATAACCCTCTATGCTGTTAGGAAGCAGAGATCAGTGAGGGGAATGGGACAGGGCCATCTTTGCTAAGGGTAACTTGCAACTTCAGACCTGTTGAGAAAAATAAGAGGTGGCAGTCAGTTTGAAAGTGCTTTGTGGAATTCTCTGTAGTAGAGCATTATTCTTCAGTCTATTTTGAAGGACCAACTTTCAGTTATGAAAGAACAACAGGGAAAATAAAAATAATAAAACTTCAAATCGAGCCTCTGCAGACGATTTCAGTGAGTTTTAACGATATAAGAAGTTTGAAGAGATGTATTATTCAGTTACTGAGATCAAATAAATTTTTTGTGATTTTTTTAAGAACTAATTTTAAAGTTATTTATTTAAAGTAAACTCCTAAACTTAATAGAGTTACTTGTAAATTATCAAAAATTCATACCATACTCAGAATCAAGAGCATAATTTTCTGAAAAATACAATGTATTTTTCATAGATAACAAACAGGTTGAATCCCTGCTTTAACTGCAAAACTTAACCTAGCCTTAATTATAGAGCTTCATAACATGACTCGGGTATGTCTAGGTTATACTGGAAACTGCTGTTCAAATTATTTCACTTGCTTTTTTTAAACACATTTACAAAATACTAGCTATTTTTATACTGTGCTGCTTGCAAAAAATTCAGCTCTGAGCATGTTCTTGAACAACTGTCATTATTTCTTTGTTATCCTTTCTGACACCTGCCAAAATTGTAAAGGTTAATGATTCAGCTTTAATGAACTGAAATGAATCTTCAACAGATAAACATAATACCCAATAGATGGAAAGTGATGGTGTTTCTTTCATTCACAGATAAGAATTTAATAACTTATTGACACTCACAGTACTTTGAGTTAGATATTTTTCAGAAGTGAACCAAACATATCATACTTACAGTTTATTGTTATGAGCGTTTACATAGTTGCATACCTATCCATACCATAATTCTTAAAAACACAGATGTGATGGGTGAGGGCCCAATCACTTGGTAACTCACTCGAAGTACAGCCCCACAGGTATAATTAAGATAGCAAATGCTTTATCTTGTCCATAATTAATTCTACTTTATGGGAAATTATAATGGTTGCTAGATTGGATGAGCTAAATGTCTTTTCCATATCTAACTGCTGTGATTCTGCAAATAGTTTCTAAGATACACAATTTTTAAATTAGAAATTATTTTACATGAGTATCAAAAGCCCTCCCAAAAGAGAAGAAAAGTAATATAGATAATAAGAAAATTATAATGATATTAAAATGAAGGGTAGGCATGACATTTAACAATAACATTCAATTATGTGCTAAATGGTTTAATTAGATAAGTTGTTTTAGGGAGAGCAGCTAAGTGATGTCTGCATTTAGATTTCCTTACACTTTCCATTTTAAAAGATTCTGCAATCTTTATCATTTGTTTTAGAAGCTCTTCCACCTCTGTTGTTTGCAGTATGCCTTTGCAGAGAGAAAGCCCTGAGGCAAGAGAGGTGGCTTTTCTTTCCCCTATGAAATTCCATTCAGGTTTGGCTGAGATACTCACTAAGGCTATGTCTACACTGCACAGTTAAGTTGATGTAAGTTATGGCGATGCAGCCTTGTGGAGAGTTTGTTCCTCCCAATCCTATGCACATGTTTCCAGATCCTAGCTATTGGGAAGACTTACTGGATCCTATCTCAAGAATTTTTCAATCATCCACAGCCAATTGACTGGATGGTGAGGTTCAAGCTATGAAGGATCTGGGTGCAATGGTCTCTTCAATTCTGATTGCCCCTGGTTCTGTCTGCAGCCCATCCCAAATTACCTAATACATTTGCTGAGGAAGAAGAGAAATTGTTTCCTCTCTTGGAACAACAACAGATGGATTCAGAACTGGAGCCAGAGTTGCTTCCTGATGAAAACGTGGACATTATTTCTGCTTTATCTTTTCAAAGGATGCATTACAATTCTGTGAGTTGGTAGATCGAATGGCATCTACTTTGAACTTACCTTCTGTTGCTTTAGAAGAAACATCACATCCAGTATTTGACATCTTAGGAGATTGTTGAAGAAGCAGGACTCTTTATCTTACCTATTTGGGAAGGACTTTTGCAACATGCTAAAGCAGTTTGCACTTCTCCTGCTTCCTGCCTTCATCTCTAAGAAAATAGAAAAACTGTATCAGCTCCCACATGAAGTGTTATCATATTTTCATACTGCCCCACCTCATTCTTTGGTGTTTGCAGCAGTAAGTAACAGATCTAGATATGGTCAAACCCATTCTACTCCAGCTGACAGATAAGGGAAGAAGCTGGATTCCCATTGGAGGAACGCTTTCTCTTTTTTGTCATGGGGTATTAAAGTAGCCAGTTACTAGCTGTATTGTCCTCATACCAGTTTCATCTGTGGGGAAAAATGGCTACATTTGTTCAAGACTTAAAGGATAGTCAGATGAGACTTGCCAATTCAATCCTCACAGAAGGTCAGAACATGCCAAAACATGACCTTGGGGCTTCTTTTCATGCATATCTCAGAAAACACAGTATTGTTGTTTACCCATACTTAGACAACTGGCTGCTGAAGTCAACCTCATATGAGGATATTGTGACAGACCCAGACCAGTGGGGTACAGGAGTCTGGTAGAGGGCAAATATACTGGTCACTGGATGAGTAGTTTTCTGTTCCCTGAGTGACCAGAGCAGGGGCTGCACTAGAGTAATCAGGAACCTGCTAGAACCAGTTAAGGCAGGCAGGCTAATTAGGACACCTGGAGCCAATTAAGAAGAAGCTTCTAGAATCAATTAAGGCAGGCTAATCAGGGCACCTGAGTTTTAAAAAGGAGCTCACTTCAGTTTGTGTGTGAGTGTGAGGAGCTGAGAGTGAGAGGTGCGAGGAGCTGAGAGTATGTGCTGCTGGAGGACTGAGGAGCACAAGCGTTATCAGACACCAGGAGGAAGGACCTGTGGTGAGAATAAGGAAGGTGTTTGGAGGAGGCCATGGGAAGTAGCCCAGGGAGTTGTAGCTGTCATGCAGCTGTTACAGGAGGCACTATAGACAGCTGCAGTCCACAGGGCCCTGGGCTGGAACCCGAAGTAGAGGGCGGGCCTGGGTTCCCCCCAAACCTCCCAATTGACCTGGACTGTGGATTCTTCCAGAGGGGAAGGTCTCTGGGCTGTTCCACAACCCACATGGTGAATCTCTGAGGCAAGAAAATCCGCCAATAAGCGCAGTACCCACCAAGATAGAGGAGAAACTTTGTCACAATATGTTGACTCACATTCAGTTTATAACATTCCTTCTTATAGATGTAGGACTTCTTCTAAATGTCAAGAAATCAAATCTCTGCCCAACTTAGAGAATCCTCTTTATAGGATTGGTTCTGGACTTAGAAGCAGGAAGGGATTTCCTTCCAGAGGAAAGATTTCTGAACATAGTGTGATCTATTTTGGAGATTAATCTTATTAAACACAGAAATTAATATTATTTTTCAATCTAATGGGTCTCATGGGAGTGAATTTATCACTCCATTTGCTCATCTCAGAGGAAGCCAATGCAACCTTGGTTGGTTTAACATTGGTTGGCTCAAACCTAACCTGGATAATCTGCACATGCTAATCAGCATAGTACAGAACATTGTAGAATCTTTGATTTGGTGGACAAACAGAGCCAACATTCTGAAAAGAGTTTTGTTCCCTTGTCATTGGTCACAATAATCTCCAGTGCATTGAACAATGGATGGGGAGCTCACCTGGGGTCTCTGTCAGTTCAGTGTCACTGGATCATAATGATGTGTCACTGGATCATAATGCATATGCACAAGGAGGCTGGATTAAGGTTGCTTGAGAACTGTAGTTTGTATGTGTGTAATCTCTAAGGTTTTTAGAAAAGCAAACTGAAGTAATAGAAATTCCATCACATGGCACCACGTTGACTCCCTCCCATGGTTCATCAGCAGGGTGGAACCTTGAGATCCACTGCACAGACCTCTTTGCTGCGTGAGTTAAGAAAGTAAGTGAT
The DNA here is from genome assembly GCF_013100865.1 of Trachemys scripta elegans. NCBI lineage: Eukaryota > Metazoa > Chordata > Testudines > Emydidae > Trachemys > Trachemys scripta. The sequence continues at coordinate 19,547,294 of NC_048308.1, read as the reverse complement.
AGCAGTAGCAAGTTGTCATTCTGTATGTGGATCAGTACAAGAGGGTATGGGACACTTTCCCATTGGGTTTCACAGATATTTGCTGACAGCAGAATGACGCTCAGGAATCTTTGGCTGCAGGCTCTGGTGCACTATGCGCTTTAATGAGCATAGGCTCTTCTACCTATTCCCCCTAAGAACGACTCCTCCTGCCATGTCCCTTCCAACTTCTCTTTGTGTAAATTTATAGTATTGGTTCCATATTTACCTATTCCTGTGAAAAAATAGTTTATGATAATGTTACTAAAGACTATATCATAATGCATTCAAACAAGGGGGGTGATTTAAGCATTAGCAACCTTAATTCTATTTTTTCCTACTTTGAGTGATTTGGCTTTTTAACATTCTCTGAAGGTAGTTATACGGTGTAAGTAAATTAAAAACATAAATAAATTTGTATTGGTATGTAAAGAACAATATATAAGTGGGTGATATGAAGAACATGGGGAGACATATAATAGATATTGCCAGTACTGATGAATCCATTAGTTTGTAGTATACATACTATCAAAGTAGTTTCTTAAAATAAAAACAAAATGTTCAGAATTGTGTTTAGTACTTCAACTTTTTGAGATTGTTTTAGAGAAAAATATCAAATGTAAATTTTAAACATGAAGTTAATAGAAGCTTTACTTGTCAATGGGAACATGTATAGGTTGATGTAAGTGATCAAAATACACACCATTTTTGGATTTTGAGGAGAGAGTAGTAGAACTGGTCATTACTGAAATAATGGTGATGGAGGTTTGACTTTAGTTTGCTAATAACTGAAGTGTTTGATCAGCAGTTTATTTTTAGACAAAAGACAACTTCAGGATAGAGTTAATGCTTAGTGTATGCATCAGTAACTTCCACAGTAAAGCACACTAGGGAGGTGTTGTGATTATCAACAAACCAAACATTTAAAGTCCAAGAAATTCAGTTAAGTGTACACTTTAAAGAAATTCAAATCTGTTAAGGTCCAGAAATGATGCCATACTATAACAGTAGGGTTATGATTAGTGCATATTACTTTGTAGACCCAGATTAGAGCAAACTGGTTTTGTAAAAACATGTGATTTTTTTTCCCTCTCTCATCACTACAGGGCAGAGTTATCATTGTTTGGCTGCTGTAACTGCACATTTTCACACTTTTAATATTTTTAGTTTTCTTCTAAACGTAACTTTGACTTTGAAATACCTTGGTGTGTAATACTTGGATTTGGAAATATTACAACATCCTGTAATATTTTTACCCATAAATTACTAGTACACACTTAAGCCTTAACTCCAGTTTAATATAGTTTTCATTTTGGAATTTTCTTATATATTTATTTACTTATTTGTTTATATGTGCAGGTAAGAATTGAAGATTCTCTGCACTCTCTCTTCAATTGCAGAAATGCAGCGTACCGCAGATACAAGTCTCAACAGCATGTTTACTTGCAGTAGTGCAGAAAGGGGGCATGTTCATGTGCAATTGTGGCCACAGTGAGGTGGAAATTACAGTATATTGCATGGCAGTGTGTAGTTATAGAGTTTAGGCAGGCATTCAGACAGCAGCATTGAGATTAGTGAGAATGGGATTCAGTGAGAATGGGATTTTGCTGAGCTCTTATTGTTTTCCTGTTAGGAATCATGTTGCCAGGATTCAGTTTCACATTTTACTACAATTTTGTGTTTTTACTCTGTGTGCTTTAGCCTTGATAACGTGGTTACTTTGTCTTGCAGCTCCGAAAATTCATCCCTTTCCTTCCTTGTTATTACTTTAGAATCCATCGTAGTATTTAGCTTACAAGTGTTATTTAAAAATTATTATTGGTCTTATATATTACATTACAAAGTGTGTTAAATAACTTTATTAATTTTTCAAAGTGAACCACTCAAATGAAAGGAAATGGCAGTATTAAGGTTATTTGGACAACTTGAATTCTGCATCTTATACATACGCATTTTGATGCAGTCTTCAGTTGAATGGTCACATGCATCCTTTTCCACAGGACATCTTTTAACATTGTTTTTGTAAGTAATTTCCTGTTAGTTCTACGTTTTATTTTTCTTTTATTACAAAATCTATTGTATAACTGTAACAATCAATTGAATGTGCTGACAGCAGGGTTTGAACCCTTGGACCATTCTTAGCTCAGATGAAGCAAAAAGAAGCTGCTTATATTCAGCTGGTGAGCCTTATTCTATTCTAAATTACCCAGGGTCATTTTGGCCACCAGTAGCTCCAGGATCAGAGAAATGGAAAAGGGTGGGAGGCACCTTCCTCCCATCTCAAGCTCAGGACTTTATCCTACAAAGTACTGAACATTCTAGCCCAACCTAGTAAAACAGTTAAAATTAGGAAGGCTTTTAAACACTTGGTTAGTCCCATTGACTGCAGTGGGACAACTCATGAGCTTAACTTTAAGCACATGCTTAAGTATTTTGTTTGATAATTCTGGAGTGTCCAGCTCCTTTCTAGACTGAGCCTTTGATGGCTCAGTACAGCTCAAGATCTAGCTCCATACTTCAAAGCATATGCACAAGGGTGGATAGTAAATGCTGTAAGTTCAATGTTAACTTTGCATTTGTTGACTTTTGAGCCCTTGGTTACTCAACCTAAACATTTCACTAATATAAATATGTAATGAAATGCAGTCAGTAAAAACTATTTGTATAATTTCAGATTTTCTGTCTTTGAGGAGGCATACAAAATGTATGGATTTACTACAGTGCTATTTTTTTTTTCAAAGAGGGGTTCAGATTAAATATGGACTAGTAAATCACCTATTCTAAATAGGCTTCAATCTCTTTAGAAGACTGAGTGGCTCTAAGAGAGCTTTGTTAGAAAGATGTACTCATTCACTTGTCATTTCCAAAGTTCCCTGAACTTTCTGATTACAACATCTAGTCTTTGTCACAGAAAACAAGAGAGTCTAATCAGCCCTTCATAGCTGAGCTCTGAAACAGACTCACAAGGAGCTGGAGTGAGTAGAACATTAGCTACTGTTGTTTCTTATAAGATCTCTTATGGACTGCTGTACTGAGTTAGGAGATGAACTATAGAAATGCAATAAACAATGTCATGGAAATTTATCCCATTATGACCTTTTCTGTTTCATATGGATTAAAGAAACTATTTTTGTTTGTTTTTTGTTTTATTTCAAAATGTGTTCTTACAGTCCTTCCTTATAAAGGTCAGAGATTGTCTAATGAAAATAAAGACCCCATTCTTTCCTCACATATGTGACTAGAATTCTTCCCTTCGGATTATTCAGGAAGATAAATGTTCTATTCATGTTGCTTTTGATCCTTCTCAGAAAGCCTCCTTTAAAGACTGAGTGAGAGATAGATGCTGTAGACCTATAGACATTTATTTTGTTACCAGCTTTTCCCATCTTTCAAATCTTTTGGTGGGAAATTCTTATCGGACCTTAGCTAATAGATAATATCAATTGTGCCGCTGGTTATTTTATAGAATTCTTGAATTCATCTGTGGTTTCCATTTGAACAATTTTAAACAGAATTTTAAAACATGTGTCAGACTATTATTAACTGCTATGAATTCTTTGCTTACTATGGAAAAGCGTCCAATTATCTTGTGCTGAGTACATTACAACACCTAAAATATATCTGGCATACAGTATACATTTTTGAAAAAGAAATCAAACATACTTGCCAAAAGTATATGAAAAGCAACAGTTGAAATAATTTTGTGAATACAATTCTAAAATTAAATACTTCACAAAACTGAGTGCGATTAACTAACACCTTAACAAGACATATCATTTCTGTATTGCTTTAAAAATGCTCTTTTCTCTATGAAGCATTAGCAGCAGTATCCAAATTACAGAATTCTTTTGAATTTAAATATTTTATAGTCAATCTAGTAAAAAGATTTATATAAATAAATCAAAATATAGTTCACATTGAAGAACCCGAGTCAATACTGGAAAAGACTCTGGCTACCCCTCCTGTTCTAGTTGGTTTGGGTTTTAAATTCTATTTAAGGAATTTTATAGAATCAAGTAGGAACTGTTGGAGACATTATAGATTTTATGAAGATTTGGGATAGATCCATGTTACAAGAGATGCAACTCTGTTGGGCTGGAGTACATATCATAGAAAGGATCATCATTAAAATGGTATTACCCTGCTAGTTGTGACATAGAGTTAGACCTAATTTTATTGTCTGTCAAAGATGTCATTAGCCTTTATTCCCTTTATTTTATCTCAGGACCCTCTTTTTCATCTAGAACAAGTTTGAAGGTCTGTATAGTGAAAGACAAAAACACAACATCACAATGTTTTTTCCTTTAGTGCAATCTCTATTATGCTAATAAATTTTCAAAAAAGATTTGGCTTCCAAGATTTTACTATAGAAACACTAAGATTTTCACTTCAGATTGTTCACTGCCAGATTTTTTTTCTTCTGCAACTATTCCAGTCATTCTATATTGTCATTCTGTTTGCATGGTGTGTGTTGGTTTTGTTTGTTTGTGGGGTTTTTTTTCTGAAAGAGTTTAGAAAAGGAATTATCTTTGATTATTCTATAATCTCAAGTAGTTACGATACAGTTTCTAAGGTGATTAGCTAATGGAACTTCAGTCAGAACTTATACCTACATTACCTAGTTGTTGTGATCAGTATCTTGAACATATGATAGTCCCTTGGAACATTTGTGTTGTTGTTTACTAAGACTTTACCTTGCACTTTTGAAACCTTTGCCTACTTGTGACACTAACAGTCTCTCTCAGGGCAACAGATTTCAGAGGGCCAGAGGTCATCCTTACTGCAATCCAGAATACCAACTGAAGCTCAATCTTGGAGTCTCTCCTCCAAAAATGGGGGGATAAGGGCTAAAAGATCCTATCCTTCCTCTTCTGATGCTCATGGTCCTCTGGACACTTTCTACCTGGCTCCTCCCCAACACCAGCCTTATAACCATAGCCTTAAGGAAGCTTCAGCTTGCTTTAAGAATACTCCTATAACAGAGATCTGTATAGCTGCAATGTGGAGCTCAGTTAACACCATCACTTGGCACTCGAGCTGGTAGGAATCCGGAGTTCCCATTCTGTGGGAAATTCCTAGATTACATTTTTAATTTTTTTTTGTTCCTAATTAGAATGAAAAAATCAAAATTTCCCAGGGAACAACATTCTAAAATTTGTTTCACAGAATCTGAAATGACATTTTACTTCAACCTTATTGTTTAGATTTCATTACATATTATAATTTATAATATAAATAAAAATTGAAATAGTTTAGCTATTATGTATGTCATGCCATGTGTATTATTATTACATGGCATGGTGTGATATAGTCAAAATGTTTCAAATAATATATCATATCATATCATAAAAGTAAAAACCAATAAATAATGTACATCATCAAAGTGGAAATGATAATGTCAAAATTAAATGTGTTGACTTTAATGAAACAATATTTTGACATTATCAAAAATGATTTGTTCTGATAATTTTTCATCAAAAATATGTTCCTGCAGAATGTTTTGATTTTTTTTTTTTTTTTCAAATCAGTATTTTCAGATGGAAAAATTTCTTTGGAAAAATTTTGACTGGTTCTACTCAGCACTGGTCCCTGGATCTGGCCTCCAGCTCAACCTTTCCATAGTCTCTTTTTGTCTTGGACTCCTTCAACCCACCTTGTATCTAATCTGCCAACTCCTAGTTAAGCACTGAGGGGGATCCATATAGTGACAATACATGATACAGTACAATAATGAGGGTTCTTCAACATGTTTTCCTTTGAGACTCTCATGACCCACACTTCTTCCCTGCTACTCTGGAGTCTAAATCTCTCTGAATTCTAGCCTAGAAAAGGAATTCTGTGGCAGATGGGGCTGCAATTCCATATATGCAGTTCCAGTGGACACTGCGAACTAAAACATTCATTACTTATGCACATGAGGAGCATGTGTACTATAAATGGGATCCAAACAGACAAACATATTGAAGAAATACAGTTAAAGGAAGTGAAAGATCTTTCTCAGCTATGGATTTGAAATGTGTAATCATTGTGATGTTTTAAACAAATCAAAGAATAATAAATGAAAATATCTCAATTATATTTTTTCTAACAGTATTCACATAGAGTAGGTATGCTACATCACAAATTGTCTACAAGTAATTTTAAAAACTATATTCTTTCTTAAATTAGCTTATGAAGGTGTTCAAATACTGAAATGCATCAGTAATTCATACCCGACAATCTTGGACAACCCAAGTTATTGCAATCTTACAATCACCATTCCTCTGAGACAGTGGTTCTCACTCTTTCTTCATTTGCAAATCGCTAAAAAATTTCACATGGAGGTGTAGAGCCCTTTGGTAATCTTAGACATAATCTGCAGCCCACAGGTTGAAAACCACTGTTCTGTGGTAATGACAAACTTTCACAGAGCCCTTAGACATAGTCTGCAGAAACCCACGGTCTGCGGACCCCAGGTTGAGAATCTTCGCTCTAAGAGACATTCTGTATCAACATATGAGCTCATATATTAGGAGTGGACATTGTTATTCTAGATTTTGGAGCGAGAAGCATAATGTTCCTCTATATAGTTTAATGCTAGAATCTCAAACAATAATGATATCTCTGAAATGCAGATATGGAAATTATTATATTGTATATATCTATACACAATTACTTGTTGTTAACGTGCTTTTAACATACCGTGGGTAATATTTTTATTAGTATATTTTCACTTTATAATGTTGTGCCAGATATTGCAACCATATGCAGTATCTCTGGGACCTATTGGTTTAACTTTATGAATGTTTTATGTGTACAGTTGTAGACTCTGCATTGTATTCTGCTCCATGGGGAGAGTTACTGCAGCTACTCCAGAAACTGAAAACGGGGGGGGGTAATTACTGCAGTCCCTACCATAGGTGCTGTAACTAGGGGTGCTGGGAGTGTGGCTTGAAGTGTTTTCCATTACATACAGGGTTTTCAGTTTGGTTCAATGGCTCTCAGCCCCCTCCCCGCCCCCTTATAAAAATTGTTCCTACACCAGTCCCTACGGTGGTTTGAATATACTGGTTCACGCTGGGTCCCAGAGTCCAAGGAGACAAAGAAAGGACTTTTGATATAAAAGACTGAGTTTAATCTGGCTCAGGGGCCTTCAATTTGATGGAACAAACAGACGTGACTTTTTGTCCAAAGAGGGGACAATCTCTGGGGAAGGGCTGAAGGAACTTGAACGAGCCAGGGTCTCCATAGGATTGTTGGGTGTGTGTGCTTAACTGCATTTAGACCCTTTCATTTGGTTTATATGTTTTATTTTATGGGCTTTTACCTTACACTAACTTTACTCTTCTTTGAAAGAACTGTATGGGACTTGTAACTGCTGCTGTATATTCTTCATAGCCCCTAGAGAGAAAACAAAGGGTAGGTGCTGGACTCTAGTTATATCTGCTGGAATAATCACAGGGAATTGCAGTGGAGCTTTAGCCTAAAAGCTTGGTGTGACAGCTACTGCAACCACATGCAGCATCTTTGGGGCTATACTGTATTTTATGTTTAAAACATGGAAACCTTAGATAGCCATTACACTGAAATGGGCCAGACAGTATGAACTGTAGAATATCCATAGCCCTTTGTATTAATGCAGGTGGTGTGTCTTTGTGTATTTTTGGTTCAGTGGGGTGGGTTATCTGTGGAATCTGGAATCACTCGGGGGTGATTACTGCAAATTCCCCAGCACTGGTTATGCTTTAAAAAAAAACATAAAAAAACAAATAACAACAACAAAAAACCCTTTGAAGCTTCACCCTGCGGTGAGGGCCATTGACTGTTGATTGCCTGTTACAGAAGGACAAAAGCTCAAACTGTATAAAGAAATGGCTGAACTGTCCCAAGAGGGTCCTGGTTCTTGCTCTGAAACTTACATGAACTGGCAACCAGGAAGGCAGAGTTGAAGGGTTTGAAAGACTGATACCTACTTGGAGATGGCTGGTGAGGTTTTAGCAAGAGTGTGGAACTTTTATTGTTTTTTTCTTTAGATATGTCTTCTCTGAAACGATTTCGCCGTAAGATATATTTTGCTTTGTACAGGCTGGCTGATAACTGGTGTATACTGTTGTAGCCCTTGGAGAAAGGTTAACCACAGGCCAGACTTGCTAGAGAAATCACAGTGAGATGTTGAGGGACTGCAAACCTAAACCCCTCTTCTGGAGAGGGAGAGACACAAGTATCCACTTGAGAGAGGTGACAGCTAGGAAGCTTGAAACCCTGAGTGGGTGCCCTCCAGAAAGACCGGAGTGAGGGGTGGTCTGTCAAAGCTGCAGTTAACCCTGAAACCCTGAACTGTGACACCTCAGAAGGAAAAGGGATGCAGGTCCCAGTGAGAGGTGACAGCTAGAGGTCTGAGACCTAAAGGGGCATTCCTTGAGCAGACCACAGGGGAGGTCAGAAGTGCAGTTACCGGGAACTGTGACAATTGTGATTTTAATATTTTATTAAGTGTATTGTATAATGCATGTATAGAAATACAGTATGATTAGTGAGAAGGCTGCCTTTACTGCAATGTGTCAGTTTTCTTCCGTTATCGCTCGATGTAATATGCCTACATTGAAAACAGAATTATATAATTAAACTATATGCATATGAAAGTAAATGAGTACTGAATCCATAGACTCCAACAGGTCATTTTAATGGTGCTCTAGAGTTATTCTGTGGTCAAATACTCCTGGGACGTTGGTGGTGTTACCTGATCGTACAAAGCCCACTAAAGAACACTTCATCCCCAGCCATTTCTATGTGCTCCCTTACACTTACTTTATGCTTCTTCCAGTTGGAATATCTTGTCAAGCTCCTCCACTTCTGGCTGCACAAAGTTGCTGTTATTTGTAGCTGGTCAGTCCCTGCTTACTACACCTGCTTTCTCCTGACTCTGGCTCTTCCTATTGCTCCATACCCCCCAATCCCTTAACGGCTTCTCCCTTCTCCTCTGACTGCTCCACTACTCTAACTCCCCAATGGACTTTCGTATGCCATTCCTGAATTATTAAAGAAAAATCTAAAACAAAATGGTTAATTCTAATTCAGATCTCTAGGGATATTGATTTATGGAATCTGCATTTAAATAAATCTACCTTCTCCCTTTTGCTTATTCGGATTTGTTATCATGACTTTTGTAATGTGTGGTTCAAAAAAGGATCTTCATATGCTCCATGTTTGTCCCACATCGGTTATTTTCTGGTACTTTTCAAGATATACCTTTTCCCCTTATGTATTAATATCCACAGTTTCATTGTAGCTCATACTGTAAATTCTTCAGTTCCTAAGGCAAGTACTGGGTGTCCAGCTGTTAATGAAAGGATAATCAGTGCATAACATGGCCAAAAAATCCTCTGCCTTACTAGTTTTTAATAATAATAATAAAGTGGGTTTGAATTTGTTTATTAGAGATAAAGAAAGCGGCATAAAATATTGTTCAATACATACACCTGAATCTTGATTGGATGCATTTTAATGTAGGTCAAAATTAGTAAACAAAGAAGGAGGAGAGGTGAAATATATCACGGTGAGAGTTTCTTTTTATTGTAGATAACTACTTTTATCTCAAGTGTGGTATTTATCCTAATCTGTGTATTCTTTTTTTCCAGTTGAAAAACACTATAAGAGCACTTTGTCGTGAGCTCTCCCTGTAACTTTCTTCATACTGCAGTACAGTCTGTTCTATATTTTCGTGTACCAAAAATGATACATTTTCATAATGTAACGTCATCTCTGAATTTCGTAAAAATCATCTACAATCTGTAATCAGATAATGGTTTATGCTGGCCAGGACAATGTCCTGATGTCTTTACATTTATTTGATCACCTAGTCTGTTCCCACTCCATTACAGAATATAGTCCACAGATAAAGATCTGTATTAATCCTAAAATCCTGCATGTGACTTTGTTTAGGTGAACTGATGAGCTCACACAGAACCCCACTGGAAAAAACAGGGCTCTATGGGGGTGAAGCAGACAGCCTGCAGGAATCAGGTTTTGAATAATAAACAGATAACAGAGAGGCAAGATGTTATGTGGTATCCTGATCCTAAGCTTCAGTTAACGGGGAACTTTATTTTTTAATGAAAGCTCATATGTTGCAGAAACTACAGATAGACTCTAGTGATAGATAAAACATGCTCAGTTATACTAAGTATATATCCATGAATTATAACAGATTTTTTTATAAACAAATGAAACCCAAATATTTAAGTAATAGAAATGGTTCTTTCTGGCCTTGAAACCTCTCATTATAATCATCTTTATTATTGTGCCTAACACAGGACAACATTACCCAGCAATCTCTATATCCAGACTGTTACTTCAGTTTGAATTGTAACATAACCTTTAGAAAGATATCAAGTCTTAATTTAAAGATCTCAGGTGAAGGAGAATTCACCACATCCCCCAATAAGCTGCTCCAATGGTTAATTACCTCACTGTTGAACATTTGTGCCTTATTTCTGGTCTGAATGTATCTAGCTTCTGCTTCCAACCATTGGATTTTATTATCCTTTTTTCTGCTAGATTACAGAGCCTTCTACTATTAGACATATTTTCCCAATGTAGGTGCTTTTAGAACATGAGCTGTGGAGGACTTTTGCCACATCCCTAGAGACTCAGCACATTAAATAAATAAATAACCTCTAAGCTTCTTTAGTTACAAAAACAAAACAAAACAAAAAGCAACCCAAAACACCACCTGTTAAGGTGTGGGGAGGTGAACGTAACAGTCTCTATATAGATATATAGCAAATGGGAAAATGAGAGAGCTGATAAAAATGAGTACAATTCAGCACTTAGGAAATGCAATTGATAAGGGAAGCTTAAGTTGTCAATTAAAAATCTGTTGCCAATAAGGTTAAAGACAATAAGAAAGAATTTTTAAATATATCTGAAACTAATAAGCCCTTGCAATGGTATAGATCTGATACTAGATAAGGATGGTAAAACTGTTAATCATGATGTAGAAAAGGCAGAAATGTTCAATAAATATTTGTTCTGTATTTGGGAAAAAGCAGGATGATGCATTGATATCTTACAGTGATGATCTCTGTTCTAGCAATAACTAGGGAGGGTATTAAAACAGCAGCTACTAAAGATAAATATTTTAAATCAGCAGTACTGAATAATTTGTACAAAAATATTAAAAGAATTGACCAACAAGGTCTCTGACCAACTAATGTTGATTTTTAACCATTCTTGGAACACTGAGGAAGTTACAGTGAACTGGGGGGGCGGGGACCTAATTTTGCCCTAATATTTTAAAAGGGTAAACAGGTCACAGGATAACCTGGGTAACTATTGGCTGGTAAGCCTGACATCTATCCTGGGATCATTGAAAAGACTGATTATGGGGTACAATCAATAAAGAATTAAAGGATGGAGTCATAATAAATGGCAGTCAACATGGTTTTATGGAAAATAGGTCTTATCAAACAAAATGGATATAATCTTTGGATGAGATTACAAGTTTGATAAAAGTAACTGTGCTGACATAATACTTAGACTTCTGTAAAGTATTTAACTTAGTTCTGTATGGCATTCCGATATATTAAAAAAAGCACTATACAAAATCAAGATAGCACATATCAAGTGAATAAAAAGTTGTTAATTGATAGATCACAGAAAGCAAACAGCAACTGGAAAAAAATATAAAATCATTGCTGGTAAAATTTGCAGATGAAACAAAATTTTTTGAAGTGGTAAATAACGATGGAGAGAGGTTAGTTTTAGAGGCTGACCTGGATCACTTGATAAGGAGGGCTTATTTGAACATGTGTTTTTAATCATTCAAATCTAAGGTCAGACATCTAAGAACAAAGAATGTAGGTCATACTTATAGGATGGGGGACTGTCTCCTGGAATGCAGTGACAACACAGAACTCATGAGTTAGGGTAGACAACCAACTGAACAGGAGCTTACAGTATGATGCTGTAGCTAAGAGGTTGAACGAGAAGTATACATGGGAATATTGTATAGTAGCAGGGAGGTCATATTACCTCTAGGCAGGGCCGGTGCAAGGAAGTTTTGTGCCCTAGGCGAAACTTCCACCTTGCGCTACTCCCCCCACCCTCAGCCCTGTGGCAGCTCCCCGCCCCCCCTCCGCCCTGAGGCACTGCTCCCCCTCCCTCCGCCCAGGTAGCCGTGCGGCAGCTCCCCACCCCAGCTCACCTCTGCTCCGCTTCCTCCCTGAGCATGCCGCAGCCGCTCTAATTCTCCTCCCCTCCCAGGCTTGCGGTGCCAAACAGCTGATTGGTGCCACAAGCCTGGGAGGAGGGAGAATTAGAGCGGGGGCGGTGTGCTCGGGGAGGGGACGTAGCAGAGGTGAGCTGGGGTTTGAAGCTGCCGCACCGCTCCCCGGGCCAGGAGGGTGGGGGGGTGCCTCAGGCCGGGGGGGGAGGGGGAAGCTGCCGCAGGGCTCCCCACCCCAGCTCACCTCTGCTACGCCCCCTCCCCGAGCACGCCGCCCCCGCCGGCAATGACAATAATTGCATGGAGTGGTCGTCGCGCTGGGAGAAGGAGTCTGAACCACACATGCTGGCAGCCCAGCCCAGGAACGCTGTAAAAAAAAAAGGGGGGGGAACCGCTTTTTGGCGCCCCCAAATCTTGGTGCCCTAGGCAACCGCCTAGTTTGCCTTAATGGTAGCACTGGCCCTGCCTCTAGGTATGGCATAAATGATACCATTACTGGAGTATTTTATCTAATTCTGGTGTACACACTTGAACAAAGATGTGGAAAAATTGGAAAAAGTTCGGCCCAGGATCCAAAAAAATATTCAAGATCTGAAATACAGTCTCTTCCTTCTGGAGTCTGTGCTTTCTCCTATCCCACCTCAGAGAGTCTGATGATTATTGTAAACTTTTAGCATACTGGTGCTATTATTTACTTAGATTAAAGAAATTATATCTTCGCAAGTTTCTTTAGGGATCTTTTTTTAAATTCAATATTTATTTATTTTTATTTTCAAGTGCGCTTTTCCCAGTTCAGTGTTCTCTCTAAAGCTTTTTCCTAAATATATGCATATGAAAAAAGGTGCTTTAAAGTTGTGCTGTATTGTTAAATGACCATGTGGAACAGTTGAATTTTTGATGACAGAAAACCTATAACTGTTAAAAAGGCTGATTATGCTTTTTAGGTGCAGAACTTGTTAACTATTAACATGTGTCCACTATAGAGGGGGAAATGGTAATTTAGCCGATTTCATGTTGGTGTATCAACCACTCAATAAAAGTTTTAGTTTCAGTTCAATTTCTAGTTTTATCAGTCTACAGCTGAGTTCATTTACAAAGTTTGCTTGGCCTTTACCTTTGCTCAGCAGAAGTACAGAAGCAAATTAGCAGACTAAATGAACTTCCATCCTTATATAAGGTGATGTATCCAGGTCCAAACTAATTGATCCATCAAAATGCTTGCAGTTGGCCGTCAAGAGAGAGGGACTCCATTTTCAGACCATGATTAGCTTGAGCCTTGAGGATAAACACTGTTGGAGATGAGTGGAGAAACAAGAAAAGGGTGGGGGAAACAGGGATGATTGGGGAAGAGAGGGTACTTTGGAAATGGAGAGCCAAAGAGAGATAACAATGAGTGTGTTGAGGAGGAAGATAGAAAAGGAAGATTCAAGAATGGAGGTTGGAGGGAGACAGGAGAAGACAGAATGTATGGGAAGGGATTGAAGAACATAGGGGACAAGAGGAGGTGTTAACAGAGGAAACATGATAGAGGAAATAGGAAGAAGAAAAAATCTAATGGAGAGTAAAAGAGGGAGAAAAAAGAAATGGTGTGAGAGAAGTAAAGGAGAGAAAAGGAAATAGGAAATGTGGGGAAGGAAGAACAAGCAAGAAAACATGATTTATGGTTATTAAAACATATATTTTTAAAAGTATTCATAGTTTTGTTTTGTTGTAAATGACCAATGAGGAATACAAATTGATAGAAAATTATTGTAAGTTTCTGTAAATATGGCCTGTTGGCTTCAACCAAGTTGTCAGTATGGCTGTCAGTTTTGTAAAGATTGTGCAATTGGGGATTAAATAAAATAAATCAATAGGCATTTCCCAGAAGTTTGGTTTGGAGCTACCCTTCTCCTGCTGTGACACTACGGTTAGGTCGATTGAGGCACTTGAGCTAACCACTCTTCCACTGAAATAGGAGGGACTGCTGGGGGTGCATTTTCAGGAAGGAATCTTTGTCTCTAGTACGCATTTCATTCCTGCACCCATCATCTGATAGCGCTTAATTCCTTTGACTTTTAGGGAACTCTGGAAGATCTATCTCATGTCCAAAGCTTTTCCTAGGTATTATATGAATGACTGAGGAATTGAAAATATTACACCTCAGAGGCAGGGAGGGTTTTGTTATTAAACAATCATTCTATAAGATTTTATTCTTGTTGTTACATACTTTCATATATACATCATTCTATAAGTGACTAGAGCAGAGCACGGATGCATTTTTTCTGAAATAAAATTATATTTTTTTCCATTTTATCCCTATAGCAGCATTAAAAGTTAAAAATCCATAATTGTTCACTCAGAGAAAATAATGTAATTTGCGGTTAGTTCTTCAGTCTAGAATTTAATCTAGTAGAGTTTTTGAGCGATAAGGAAAATAAAATTCTCTTAATTAATATTTACTGCATTGTTTATATTCTCCATTGGTGCCTGTGTTGTCAAATAAGCAGTGGCCCATATCTTTCTATTATTTTTTAGGAAAGTCATCTGGAATGAGATGAAAAAGAGAAACTATATCTGTGGGAATAATATTTCCATTTGTTCAAAGTCTTTGACAATATACTATATAGTGAACCACAATCCATATTTTAAATAACTCTAAGTTTTGAACAGTGGAATGTAATTTGGTAATATTCTGTTGCATTTATATGACCTCTTTCATCTGGGAATCTCAAAACACTTTACAAACATTCATTAACTTGGCCTGAGTCTCCCTGAATATAAATGAGAAGGAGCTCCTGAGAGGATGATCTCAGGGAACAGTCTTTAATTTTGAAACTGACTCCTCACCTTGATTAGCCAGAATTCAGATTTTCTAGCCTTCCAGGCATGCTGCAGAATCTATTTTGTCCCCTTTTTGATAAGGCAGTTGATGAGGATGTGAGCTGAGGTGGATATTTTTATGCTGTGTTTTTTTATTTTATGCAATAGACACGCAAAGCACCCTATGGGCAGTTGTAATTGCATTTTAAAACTTTTGTAGTAATAAATAATAAGTGAAACCTCACAACACCCTTGTAAATTATTGTAGATAAGTAGTATTATTTCTGTTTTATAATATTGGTAAACTGAGGTACAGAGTGATAAGTGATTTGTCCAAAGACACAAAGTGAGTCAGTGCAGAGCCTGTGTTAATCCCCTACTCAAAGCACCAGACAACACTCCCTCTCACATTTCTTTATTCAAATAATATCTTCTAACTTCTACCTGAGGTCTCCCAATTAGCCTTACTTTCCTTAATGTCGACTAATATTCTTTGCCTTGGTCTCCTTTCCCTCAGTTATTATTAAAATACAGGTTGGTTGAGTAAATAAATAAATCTACATCTGATTGCCACCTAAATGCTTTTCTTATGTATTTCTGTACTTCAGGTAATTGTCAAGTCTGGACCAGGCACTTTTCTTAGCCTGGCTGTATATAATGACTATATCTTTTGGTCAGACTGGGTGAGACGAGCTATTCTTCGCTCCAATAAATATACAGGAGGAGATACAAAAGTTCTTCGATCTGATATACCACATCAGCCAATGGGCATCATTGCTGTTGCCAATGATACTAACAGTTGTAAGTTACAAAACAAAATATAATGGGTTCTTAATTATATATATTTGCTTTCAGAAATTTAGATTAGCTTTCATCAAATTATATGTTATGGCATTTCATAACCTCTTCTTTTCATTATGTGGAATATTAACTAAAAGATAGAGAACACTCCTTTTCCAAAGAAATTAAATTTTCTTGGAATACTGTGTATATTTTTCTGGCTTGAGCATTCAGAAATGGAAAAGTAGTAGATTCTTTGTAAATATTTGTCATTTTTGGGTGTTTCATTTAATTATTTTACACCTGTGCTAAAAGTAGCTCCATATTATTTAATACAGTAATCTCTCTGGCATCATGGCATTCCTACCTAACTGGTATATATAGAGACTTTAATTAGAAATCTGTCAATGTATCAGTGACCCATAACACATTTACCAGGAGACTGAACTGCATTGAAGTCTGATCTTTCAAATAATATTAAGCATTGAAGCAGATACCACAAAGTTAATAGATGATGGCCTGTTTTTATTAACTTGATAATACAAAAGTTCTTTATTTTTCAGGTGAACTGTCTCCCTGTGCACAAATGAATGGAGGCTGTCATGACTTATGCCTTCTGACTCCTGATGGTCGAGTGAACTGTTCATGTAGGGGGGATCGAATGCTGATAGATGACAACAGATGTGTGAGTAAGTAATATTAGTCGACGTACTGATCCCCCATGGTGTGGTCCTGTCAGATCTCACAAACAAAATTGGTTTGGGCCAACCCGTTACATGGATTTGAGACCTCTACAGCTTATATTTATTGTAGGAAGTAACGTTGGTGCTTCAGTGAGTGTCTTTCTTCTCTCTCAGTCTTAAGCAATGCCCCAGAATGATTTTAGAAGGAACTGTGTTAATGGAGATGACATCTTTTGAATGTACAACTAAAGTTTTGACATTGCTATCCAATAAAGATCCCATGCAACCTTTTGTAAGAGTAAGAATGTTAACCTTAGTGTCCTGACCAAATTCCAACTTAACAACGTTAACTGGGACGACTTTAAGTGAGGAGTTACTGTCATACATGTTAATGTTTTTACAGGGTTTCTTTCTATACGTCTATAATATATCACTAAGCTATTGTTGTATGTAAAGTAAATAAGGTTTTTAAAATGTTTAAGAAGCTTCATTTAATATTAAATTAAACTGCAGAGCCCCCCAGATCAGTGGCTAGTGAGTGCCACTGAAAATCAGCTTGTATGCCGCCTTTGGCATGCATGCCATAGGCTGCCTACCCCTGCGCTGTGATCTGAAATGATGCAGCATGTGCACCCTTTGCATTAATCTGGTTCTGATGTTTGATTTTGAGGGTGGATAGTATAATTGTCTTGCCCTTACCCCACCCACACACCTAATGTTCTTGGTCTTGTGCAGGCTGGGAGAGGGGACATCTTGCGTCCCTGCTTAGGGGACTAGTCACTAGGGTGACCAGATGTCCCTATTTTATAGAGACAGTCCCAATATTTGGGGCTTTTTCTTCTATAGGCGCCTTTTACCTCCCCACCCCCTGTCCCAAGTTTTTCACACTTGCTGTCTGGTCACCCTACTAGTCACATTCAGAATGTGGAGCATTGACATGCCTCTGCCCCCTCTTCCACCCAACCCCATCAGCAAGCAAAGCTGGCCTGATTTGGAGTGGAGTACATGCCACTCTTTATGTCTGAATTAGCCAGAAATCCTCCAACTGGCCCCACTGTAATTTGATTCCTTTGTAATGGTTACCTGGTTAGCATCCCCTCTCAAGTCTCTCTGAGTGCACCTCCCTCCCCGCCGCCCCCAGGTATTAGGACCTGAGCCTTTGACCACACAGAAGTATTGCTGAATCTTAACAATAGGAGTGCAGTACAGCATTAAAGAAAAAAAGATTTTAAAACTATAAAATAGTCCATGTTCACTTCTATCTTTCCTAAGGCTTATTATCCCCCTGAAGCGTAGGAAGGCCCAACTGCGTCAGGTCTCCCCACAGGACCTGTATCTGCATCAGCCTGTTTCTCATGAACAGCCCCTGACAACTGCCCTCTCTTTAGAGAACTACTTTAACTGTTAGTGTACTTTTGATCTTTAGACTTCCAGCCTTGGGAAAACAACTGGCCAGAGCCCGGAATTAGCTTTACATCTAATAGCTCAGATGTTGTCCCTTAACCACTTGATCTGTTTAACAGGAGATGTTTTATCTGGATCAACTGTGTTGTCATTTTGTTAACAACCTATTATTAAAATAAGGCAATATATGCACACAGTAAACATTATAGCCCAATATAGCCAAACAGTAGCTATCTCAATAACCATCTTATTTACTCCGCATCCTTTCCCCCCACACCCAGCACAGGCATGTGATACACTGTGGTTTAAACCTGGTCCTTTATATTTTATTATTAAAATAACATAAAAGTCCTTTTTGCTTGTATTTAAATATGTAGTAGGATGGAAATTAAAACTTTTCTTTCATAACAGAGTAGATACAGTTGATCTAAAGTCAAGCTGCAGTGGTAAAGTAATGCACCATTAATGTGCATTAGATTTGAAGGCCTTTCTGCAAAATCACTTCTAACTGGCTATATAATTGAGATATAATGAGTTGTACGGATGATTTTTAGTGGTAACAAAGATGTTAATTAAACCTGTAACACTGTTACAGAGCAGCAGATTTTAGACTAGCTGTGAAATCAATGCCAGTAGTGATCAATTGAGATTGTATTTGCAGTATTTCCAGAAAATGTTAATTAAGACTTCAGCAACTAAGTAAAGAAGCATATGTCCTGTGTAGCCCTAAAAGTACTGGTAATGACCTACAGTTCAGAACTGAGAGAGAGAGAGAATGGGTCATACAGCTGGTTTGCAATAAGTTCCACAATATAATTAAATCTGTAGCATGGCATGGCATTTATATGCCCCAAAAGCATTACAATCCTTAATTGCCACAGCTTCAATATATGCCTTGTTCCTCCTCATGCAAGGTCCTCAAGTTATGTGAAAAATAAGCAATCTGAACTTTAGGTTTATAAAAACACTGTAGTATCATTATATGAGTCGCTATGTTTCCATCTAGAATACTGTGTGAACTGATGGTCACCCCATATCATAAAATGTATTGCAGAGTTAGAGGAGGTTCAGAGAAGGGTGATGAGAAAGATTACTGGAAAATCTCTTGGGATTTTCCCAAACTGAAAATATTGGGATTGTTTACCTTAGAAAGAAGACAGATACGAGGGGACATGATACCAGTATATAAAGAAGGGAGATCAGGAGCTTCTATTCCTTCTCTCTCTCACACATATACACACACACACACCACAAGAACAAAGGGACAGTCATTTACATTGAAATGTATCTAACTGAAAACTGATAAAAGGAAATACTTTTTCACTTAGTGCGTAATTAGACAGTAGAACTTATTCCACAAGATACTGATGTCAAGAATTTAGTAAGAGTCAAAGAAAAAATGGGTGTTTATATGGATAACAATAATATATAGAGTTGTTACAGATAATGCAAAAAAGAAAAAAAATTGGAATGGATAAAATCCTAATGCTTCAGAGTTTAACCCAGTGGTGGACAAACTTTTTGGCTTGAGGGCCACATCTGGGTATGGAAATTGTATGTTGGGCCATGAATACTCACAAAATTGGGGGTTGGGGTGCCGGAGGGGGTAAGGGCTCCAGCAGGGGGTGCGGGCTCTGGGATGGGGCCAGAAATGAGGAGTTCAGGGTGTGGAAGAGGGCTCCAGGCTGAGGGTGGAGCAGAGGGGTTTGGAGTATGGGAGGGGGCTCTGGGCTGAGGTAGGAGGTTGGGGTGTGAGAAGGGGTATGGTCTCTGGGCTGGGGATGCGGGTTCCATAGTGGTGCCAGAAATAAGGGGTTCAGGGTGTGAGAGGGGGCTCCGGGCTGGGGCAGGAGGTTGGGGCATGGGAGGAGATCACGGGTGCAGGGTCTGGGCGACGCTTACCTCAAGCAGCTCTTGGAAGCAGTGGCATGGCCCCACTCCAGCTCCTATGCGGAGGGGCAGCCAGAGGGCTCCACACGCTACTCCTATCCGCAGGCACCACCCCTGCAGTTCCCATTGGCCACGGTTCCCAGCAAATGGGAGCTGCAGAGCCGGCACTTGGACAGCTCCCTGGCTGCCCCTATGCATAGGAGCCGGAGGGGGGACATTCCACTGCTTCCAGGATCTGCGCTGAGTGGGGCAAGCCCCCAACCATGCTCCCTGGCTGGAGTGCCAGAATGGGGCAAGCCCCCGACCCTGCTTCCCAGCTGGAGCTCGAGGGCCTGATTAAAAGGTTTGATGGGCCAGATGTGGCCCGTAGTTTGCCACTAATCACTAGCTATTAGCAATTAGGATGAGATTTTAAATTGGGGAGATTATACAGCATCTGCTTATTGTGTGTTTCCTGCACCTTCCGCTGAAGCATCTGGTGTTGAACACTGTCAGAATAAGGAGATTAGATTAGAATCACAGAACTGGAAGGGACCTCAAGAGCTCATCTAATCCAGTCCTCTGCACTCATGGCAGGACTAAATATCTAGACCATTCCTGACAGGTGTTTGTCTAACCTGCTCTTAAAAATCTCCAATCATGGAGATTCACAACCTCCCTAGGCAATTTATTCCAATGCTTAACCACCCTGACAGTTAAGAAGTTTTTCCTAATGTCCAACCTAAATCTCCCTTGCTGCAAATTAAGCCCATTGCTTCTTGTCCTATCCTCAGACGTTAAGAAAAACACCTTTTCTTCCTCCTCCTTGTAACAACCTTTTACATATTTGAAAACTGTTATCATGTCCCATCTCAGTCTTCTCTTTTCCAGAGTAAACAAACCCAACTTTTTAAATCTTCCCTCATAGGTCATGTTTTCTAGATCTTTAATAAGTTTTTGTTGCTCTTCTCTGGACTTTCCCCCAAATTGTCCACATCTTCCTGAAATGTGGCACCCAGAACTGGACACAATACTCCAGTTGAGGCCTAATCAGAGCAGAGTAGAGCCCAAGAATTACTTCTCGTGTCTTGCTTACAATATTCCTGCTAATACATCCCAGAATAATGTTTGCTTTTTTTACAACAGAGTTACACTGTTAACTCATACTTCGCTTGTGGTCCACTATGACCCCCAGATCCCTTTCCACTGTACTTCTTCCTAGGCAGTCATTTCCCATTTTGTATGTGTGCAACTGATTGTTCCTTCCTAAATGGAGAACTTTGCATTTGTCCTTATTGAATGTCATCCTATTTACTTCCGACCATTTCTCCAGTTTGTCCAGATCATTTTGAATTTTAATCCCCCAAAAGAACTTGCAACCCCTCCCCGCTTGGTATCATCTGCAACTTTATAAATAAATAAAGATATCCTATCTCCTAGACCTGGAAGGGACCTTTAAAGGTCATTGAGTCCAGCCCCCTGCCTTCACTAGCAGGACCAAGTACTGATTTTGCCCCAGATACCTAAGTGGCCCTCTCAAGGATTGAACTCACAACCCTGGGTTTAGCAGGCCAATGCTCAAACCACTACTTTGTATGCCATTATCTAAATCAGAGGTGGGCAAACTACAGCCCGGGGGCCACATCAGGCCCATGGGACCATTCTGCCTGGCCCTTGAGCTCCTGGCCAGGGAGGCTAGCCCCAGACCCCTCCCCTGCTGCCTCCCCTCCCCCACAGCCACGCCGCTGTGTGAACAGGACTCTGGGCGTCGCGCTCCTGCCAAGCAGAGCGGTAGCGTGTCTAGCTCTGGCCGGGTGGTGTGGCTGCCAGACATGCTGCTCTGAGTGCCATGGTAAGGGGACCGGGGAGGTTGGATAAGGGGCAGGGGATTCTGGGGGGCAGTCAGGGGACAGGGAGCAGGGGGGAGTTGGATGGGGCAGAGGTTCTGGGGCGGGGGTGGTTAGGGGCCGGGGAACAGGGGGATTGGATAAGCATGGGAGTCCCGGGGGGCCTGTAAGGGGGCAGGGGTATGGATAGGGATCAGGAGACAGGGATCGGGGGGCTTGGATAGGCGAGGGAGTCCCAGGGGGCCTGTCAGGGTGCGGGGGTGTGGATAGGGGTCGAGGCAGTCAGGGAACAGGGAGCAGCAGGGGTTGGATAGGGGGTGGGATCCCGGGGGGGCAGTTAGGGGCATGGGGTCCTGGGAGGGGGTAGTCAGGGGACAAGGAGCAGGGGGGGTTGGATGGGTTGGAGGTTCTGAGGGGGGCAGTGAGGGGGCAGAAAGTAGGAGGGGCGGATAGGGGGTGGGAGCCAGGCTGTTTGGGGAGGCACAGCCTTCCCTACCCAGCCCTTCATACAGTTTTGCAACCCCAATGTGGCCCTCGGGCCAAAAAGTTTGCCCACCCCTGATCTAAATCATTGATGAAGATATTGAACAGAACCAGATGGACCCTGAGTCTGATTCAGCATGGTAATTCCCAAGATTCTAAATAATAATAATAATTTGTTTCTAAACAATAAGAAATGGGGGAAGAAAGGTATAGGAAATGTTTTAAGATACACATAACTAATCTTTGGAGGACTCATGAGTTTCTCAACTTGGATGTCCGGTATACCTGTAAGGGTTTTTTATTGTTATTTCTGACTGAAATTGCCATCCTGAATAGTCCAGATTTTATCCTGATTCAGAATCCATGTTTTCAGTGCATCTCTTCTTCCTTCATAATTATCTTCACATTGGAGCTAAATAGAAATATTCTTTCAAATCAGACTGGTTCAGCTTCTATAGAGATCTGTTCCTTCTAGAATGAACAATGGGACTGATACTGAAAACAACCAGAACTGTGGCAATAGGAAAACCACTTCACCCCACTCCTTCCCCTCCTCAAAATATGTTTTTTGTACTTTACCTCCCAGGATTAATAAAATCATTTCAGCAACAATTCAGTCATTTAGACCAACACCTATAAAATAAGTGTGCTATAATGACATTCTAAAGCAATTCAATTATTTTTTAAAATACTGTAATACTATCCTAACTGCTGTTGCTAATTAATCTAATGATAAATAAATATATGTGGGAGAAAGAAGAAGTCAAGAGGTTGCACATACATACATATTTTCCTTTGAAATGATAACTACATTATTGCCTCTGGTAAACAGATTAAAACACGTGCACACTTCACATTTCTGTAGTTGATTTGTGGCAGATATAGATGTACTCTGTATGGTATAAACAACTGATTTTCTGCAATGATTTTGCAGGCCATCACCTCACTTTAACTGCAGAAGTAGTACATGGACTGCCTGACCACTGCAGACTATGTTTGTTTACAGACTAAACATTTGCGTAGTGCCATAAATTATTCTTGGGGGTGTTAGTTGCAGCATCTGGTGGATAGTGATAAAGGTGTTTTTCTCTAGTTTTTGGCTGTGCTCAACTGAAGAGATCTTGAGTTATTAATAATACTCAGTAGGCACAAAGCATTTTAACACTTCCATTAAGAAATTAATGTGCATCATGTGATATTTCATGACAGGCTGGTGCGGGAAAGGAGAGAGGACAACTGAGCCAAAACAAGAAGTTATAAAAATAATTAGAAACCTCAGCAAAATCAGTGCCTCTAATTTGCCTAGATGCATATCCATACGTTTGGGAAACTATCACAGTCTTCTGTTAGTTTCTCCTCATCTGGAACTAATTAAAATTATTTGTTTTTATTTAGTTAGCACCAGCACTGTCCTCATTACTGTACCATACCCTAAAAGAAAGACAACCTCTGTCTGTGATGGGGCCACTCACCTCATGTGAGTGCCTCTGCCAGCTGGGTGTGTCTGCACCTGCACTCTTTCAGCTTTGCTCTGCTTGCTGTGACCCCTGTTGATAGTTAAAATTCTTGAGCGGGTTTTCAGTGATTTGGACCTCAAACTGAGTCACATACAGTCTGTAGGTGTACAAACAAAACAGACCCCTTCCAGGGCACAAGTCCAACGGGGCCTCTCATGGTGCCCTCTGTAATGTCCTGATCCATTAGCCTCAGCCCCTCATGGGCTATCTTCCAAACAGTCTCTCAGTCCCTCCTGGGCGAGCTTCCAATGGTATTGCTTTATTACGGAGCAGTGCCGCAGGGTCACTCCCTGGTGATTCTTCACTTTGCAGTGTTCCTTCCTGACCCCAGCTCTCCAGTTCAGTTTAATCCTCTTCAGGAGATAACACGGTTCAATTAAATGCTGACCCTCTTTGGGGTCTTCTGCCCCCTTCTCTGGGCTTACATAAGAATGGCCATACTCGGTCAGACCAAAGGTCCATCCAGCCCAGTATCCTGTCTGCCGACAGTGGCCAATGCCAGGTGCCCCAGAGGTAACAGGTAATGATCAAGTGATCTCTCTCCTGCCATCCATCTCCACCTTCTGACAAGGAGAGGCTAGGGACACCATTCCTTACCCATCCTGGCTAATAGCCTTTAATGGACTTAACCTCTATGAATTTATCTAGTTCTCTTTTAAACCCTGTTATAGTCCTAACCTTCAGAACCTTCTCAGGCAAGGGGTTCCACAGGTTGCCTGTGCACTGCATGAAGAAAAACTTCCTTTTATTTGTTTTAAACCTGCTGCCCATTAATTTAATTTGCTGACCCCTAGTTCTTATATTATGGGAACAAGTAAATAACTTTTCCTTATTCACTTTCTCCACACCACTCATGATTTTATATACCTCTATCATATCCCCCCTTAGTCTCCTCTTTTCCAAGCTGAAAAGTCCTAGCCTCTTTAATCTCTCCTCATAGGGGGCCTGTTCCAAACCCACAATCATTTTAGTTGCCCACCCAGTACTCCGGGTCCCAACCCTGGGACCCTATAAGTAGCAGCCACGGGCTGTGTCCCTTTAGCTATTTGCTACTGTGTTTCCATGGGCCACTTCCCTTCTTAGCCCTAGCACTTTCAGCTGCACCCTTATCTCAGGGCTGAAGTCTTGCTTGAGTCCCAGTCATCAGCCAGGAGCACCTTCCTTCCTCCGCTGGCTCCAGCAAACAACTGCTCTGTCCAGGTAGTGAAACTCCTGCACCTAGCCAGGAGCACTGTTCGTGCTCCCCAGGGTCCAGCCAGTGACTAATCTGCTCTGTCCAGCAGCTCCTTTTATATGAGCCCACTGGGCTCTGACTGCTCCCTGCAGCCTCTCTCTGATTGGCTGTTTCCCCACAGCCTCTCTAGGCAGCCTGGAGGACCCACCTCTACTGCTCTTTCCTAGAGCTGGGTGTGGTAGGACTGACAGTTTTCCAGCAGGGGGCCTCAAAGGGCCAGATACACCTCATTATAATGTCCAATGAGCTTACAATCTAAAAGATAGACACAACAGGTATGTCTACATTTAATTTTGTAGGTTAGGTTTTAAAATATGTTAATACAGTGGTGAATATAAGGGCTGGCATGACACAAACATTCGTTGTTAGATGTGTTTTTAAACTGAAGCGTGTAACCTAGGGTTAAAAATGGCTAACAACAAAGTTTCTGTCCTGGGACAAGTGTTTGCGTAGTGTCTACACTAGAATTAATAATTGTGTTAGTTAGCACTGGTTTAACTATTACTAAAAAATTCCAGTGTAGACATAACTAAAGAAGGCATGATGCACTGGAAAATCCATAGATCGAGTTATGTAATTAATGCATGTTTTGTCCGATGTTCCTTTTCCTCCTCCATTCCCTCTCAGCACAGTGAGTTGGATCTATCTACTGAATGAATATGTTTTTTGGCCCCTCTTGGAGCAGCCAGCCCACCAAAGTTCCAGTCTTACCAAGCAGGTGCTTGGGGCGGCCACTTCGGAGAGGGGTGGCATGTCCAGCTGCTCCGCGGCAATTTGGCAGACGGTCCCTCACTCCTGCTTGGAGCGAAGGACCTCCCGCAGAATTGCCACTGCAGATTGCGATCGCAGTTTTTTTTGTTTGTTTGGCTGCTTGGGGCGGCCAAAACCCTGGAACCGGCCCTGGTTGTTGCTTCCATTCTTGGCAATGAGGCCCTTCATATTGTTGGTCATTAGCCTCAGTAAGTTCCCCTTATTCAGGTCAGGCATATGATTTAATTCTGTTATAACTCTGGTACCAGGACTTTGACGAGGTTGGGTTTGCCTTCCTTTACTCAGCTCCTCTGCAAAGCATACCTCAGTGGCAAATATCTGCAGTCTACAACCCCTTCAGCCCACAAAAGAGAAAAAGGGAGGTGGGTAATAGCATTCAGGAATTTGGGGCAGAGTGTTCTTTGGAAATGCGTCCCTTTTATCCAACTTTCACTCTTAGTCCCCTTCTTTTAAGCCTCTACTACCACACGGGGTCAGGACTTCTATTTGGATGTATAATATGGCTTTTCTTTTGTCTTCTTACTTCTCACTACTAACCTCAATTTAGCAAACCAGAAACTGTATGATTTTGTGACATTATTGGCTTTCTGGGCTATGCCATAGAATTTGAGTTCCTTGCCTCTTTATTCCATTCCCAATTTCATCAAATGCACAGAAACTGCAGATCAGTTGAGCAGCTGTAGGATGGTTAGATAGCAAGTCCAGTCTGAAAGATCCGTGATTCTATTTGTACACCTTTCTATTCAGAGTCTTCAAAAAACACAGACAAAGTAATTTGCTTTTCAACTGTATGTTGCTTAATTTCATTGTGCTATGCAAACTATTAAAATGCTTTTAACACTTGTATTTTGTGTGTGTGTAGCTAAAAACTCCACATGCAACATTTATTCTGAGTTTGAATGTGGAAATGGTGAATGCATTGACTATCAACTAACCTGTGATGGCGTTGCTCATTGTAAGGACAAATCGGATGAAAAATTATTTTATTGCGGTAAGTGTTCTCAAACATTGTTGCTTCAGCTTCTTAATTTGGCTTCATAATTATTCATATTAAATGCAATGTCTTTCAAATTGTTTTTATATTGATTGGCTTATATTTAGTACAATGTATTTTAAACAATCCCAAGGTATGTTTTGTCATCCATTTCTGGTCTTAAAACAAAAAGAAATCCACCTTACCTAAATCTGAAAATCTTCCCCTACTTATTCTCACCCTTACACTGGCAATGTAGATTTATCTTTCACTTTTAAATACAATTCTATTAAAATTGTCAGTGATTGAAAATAGGAAAACACTAGTATGGAAGTATTATAAAGTACAAAGATGATAAAAATCTCCCCACTACAGTTCTTTCTAACAGTTGATAACTCCGTTATCTTTTGTCAAGCAGAGCTATATCCTGGATGGGTAAAGGGGTTATCATTCCTTCTCCATCCACATCCATATGGTGGGAAACTATTGTTATTCTTCCACCACATAATCTGTTCCTTCCTGTCTGTCCCAACAGCCAAATTGCTCATCCACACCATTGTAATATCCAGCTTTATCTACCACAGTCTGTTCCTCTTACATATCTGATACTCACTTTGCCAACTCCAGTCTGTCCAGAATGTTGTTAGCAAAACACTTTCCCACCCATGTCACCCTCCTTGCTGAGCTACTGCATCATCCCATTATTTTGTACATTAAGTTAAAACTCCTTGACATTCAAAGCTGTACATCATGAAGCCCCTGCCTACATATTGGTCTCATGATGTGTCACTCCTCATCCTCTTCACTCCATCAGTAATGCCATCCTTAATATCCCTTTAGTCTCCTCTTACAAACTTCTTCATGTCTTCATCTATACTGTCCCTTAAATTTGTTAAACCCTCCCCAAACCTTTGTATCAAGTCACTTAGAATCATAGAATATCAGCGCTGACAGGGACCTCAAGAGGTCATCTAGTCCAACCCCTGCTCAAAGCAGGACCAATCCCCAACTAAATCATCCCAGCCAGGGCGTTGTCAAGCCTGACCTTACAAACTTCTAAGGAAGAAGATTCCACCACCTCCCTAGGTAACCCAGTCCACTGCTTCACCACCCTCCTAATAAAAAAGTTTTTCCTAATATCCAACCTAAACCTCCCCAACTACAACTTGAGACCATTACTCCTTTTGTTCTGTCATCTGCTACCACTGAGAACAGTCTAGATCCATCCTCTTTGGAATCTCCTTTCAGGTAGTTGAAAGTAGCTATCAAATCCCCCCTCATTCTTTCCTTCTGCAGACTAAACAATCCCAGTTCCCTTAGCCTCTCCTCATAAATCATATGCTCCAGCCTCCTAATCATTTTTGTTGCCCTCCGCTGGACTCTTTCCAATTTTTCCACATCCTTCTTGTAGTGTGGGGCCCCAAACCGGACCCAATACTCCAGATGAGGCCTCACCAATGCCGAATAGAGGGGAATGATCAGATCCGTTGATCTGCTGACAGTGCTCCTACTTATACAGCCCAAAATGCTGTTAGCTTTCTTGGCAACAAGGGCACACTATTGACTCATATCCAGCTTCTCGTCTATTATTTGGTGATTAGGGCACTCACCTGGGAGGTGGGAGACCCAACCTCACATCCCTGTTCCAATGACTTAAATTATTTAGCCTTGGTGGAAAAACTTTAATAGGAGATTAAGGGAAATCCTACCCTGAATATCCCATAGCTCAGTGGCTATGGCACTCATGGAGACCCAAGTTCAAATCCCTTCTCCAAATCAGGCAGAGTTGGGAATTGGACCTGGGTCTCCTCCACATCAGATAAGTGCCCTAATCACTGAATTAAAAGTTCTAAGGTCACCATCATGACTTCCTCCTCCATATTGTAAATGGTGCCTAAGTCCAGAAAAAAATGGTAGTACCTATTTCGCAAATTCATTAATAGTTTCGGTTGATCCAAAATTATATTTTCAGAAAATAAACTACTCACTTGAAAAATTTCACAAGCTCTACTATTCACATGTGTAAAATTAAGCATGTTACAGTATGTCTACTCTGCAAAGAAAAATCCACAGTGCAGAGTCTCAAAGCCTGGGTCAATTGACTTGGACTCGGGCTGTGAGGCTAAAAATAGCAATGTAGACATTCCTGCTCAGGCTGAGCCTGGGTTCTGAAACCCAGCGACGGAGGAGGGTCTCAGATCCCAGGCTCCGGCACAATGGGAATGTCTACACTGCTATTTTTAGTCCTGCAACCCAAACCCTTGTCAGTTGACCTGAGCTCTGAGACTTGGTGCCGTCGTTTTTTGTTTATAATCCATACGGATTTACTCCTTGCATGAATATACTTTCATATTGGTCAGTTTAGCTACCCTCTCAACTCTAGCATTTGATAGTAATATATTTTCTATTATTTTAATTTACCTTCATTATGATAGACAAGATGTATGTAGTGACATTGGCTTCTGAACAAATTCAGCATTTTTTCAGTTTCTACGTGAGCAGCAGTGTTTGTGTATTCCACATAAACATAGTTATATTGTAAAGAGGTTAGCCGGGACTCATCCCTCTTCGGGGCAGCGGCGAGCCACACCGCCTCACTACACACTGCTGATGCCTTGGGGGAATTAGTCCGGCCACAGAAGTCTCCCTCGGCGGCTCTTGCAGCAACTGAAATAAGCAGTCAGCCCGGGCCCTAGGTCAAGGTGGGGCAACAATGAGTCAGGCACTCAAGCCCTCAGGCAGGGGCTGATCAGTAGCAACGCAAACAGTAGTAATGACTCCCCCTCTCCCCCTCAGGAGACTGCCACCCGCGAGTTGGGTGGCAGGGGGGGATGCAGGCCCTCTCACTCCACTGCATCCCAACCCGGGGCCCTAGCAGCAGCAGAAGACCTGCTGCTGTGTCAGTGGGGATCCTGGCCGCAACACACTGATATGGGGTCTGGTGGTGTTGCAGCCAGACTAGGGTCGACTGCCCCTGGGCTACTTCCAGACTCTCCTACTGGTGGTACCTGGGTCACGGTGGTGTCCTCCAGGGGGTCCAGCATCATGGGTTCCTCGGGGTAGTTGGCGAGAGGCAGGCCTGGCAACTCCTCCGGGTAGCGGGCGTGGGGCAGGCCTGGCAACTCCTCCGGGTAGCGGGCGTGGGGCAGGCCTGGCAACTCCTCTGGGTAGCGGGCGTGGGGCAGGTCAGGCCAGTCTGTGGGTACACCTAGGGCCGCAGGGGCTTCCCAGTTGCGGGCCAGGCTGGATATTGCATATGGCCTCCCTGGCAGCTGTCTCTCCAGTGAGTTCTGAGGTCGAGCCTTTGTACTTCTGGGGCGCCACCTGACCCTCTGAGGGACGGGCTCCCTAGCTCCGCCCACTCCAGTGTCCGGAAGGGCTCGTCCCTCTCTAGGGTGGCGGGGAGCCACACCGCCTCACTACATATATTTATAACAGAATGGTGTTTTAAACAAATTAATAAAAAAAATAAACTCTTACCATCACAAGATGTTGAACGATAAGGTTATCTTTACGATTATTTTTTCTGTAGGTAGAGGAATTAGAGTATTTGATTGGTTTATGTGTTCGTCCATCAACTTCTTTCAGTTGGACAATAAATGATTAGTTTCACATATTTTTTTATAACTTACCGTAAACATTTCTGAAGGAAATGTCTCTGGGATGTTTGCTTGTTTGTTTAAATTAAATATTTATTATTTGTGTAAAATTAATACAATGTCTATTACATTTACTTTACCAGAAAACAGAAGCTGTCGGAGAGGTTTTCGGCCTTGTTACAATCGCCGTTGTATTTCAAATAACAAAATGTGTGATGGCACAAATGATTGTGGTGACAACTCTGATGAATTGGACTGTAAAGGTAAATGCCAGCTGCTTCTATCTATCTATGTCTAGAATGTATATGTAATTTTGGGTGGAATTATACTTTTTCTTTGTTTTTATTTGTGTGTTTTGGCTCTAAACCAAATGTCTGTGCATACACTAGACTGAAAGAGAGATCAGAAGAAACATTACAATGCTTGCTGACGCCTGTGAAATAATCCTGGGTAAGTGTAGGTGAAGCTCCATTCCTTCCTTCTCTCCCTTTTCTGCTCACAAGAGACCCAGATGCTGTTCCACAGTGATGGCTCCTGTATAAATCATATTAGATGAAAAGAAGTGATGTTAAAAGAGTGGAACCCAGCCAAAAAAATTGACATATGGGAGAGCCCTAGGTTTAACCAAGGTTGTATCCTAGAGTGTCTAGGTTTGCATGTACAATTGTGTTTACTTGAACTAATTGGGAATAACTTAACTTGTGTTACACCATGACCAAAACCTCTAATCCAGTCATAGTCTAAGTGACTGTTAATAGGGTTGGATAGATAGTGTCTAAAAGCCCCACCTACTTGTGGGATGGGGCTTTGTGGCAGTAGGAATGTCCAGGAAAAATTGTGGCAATGTGTGTTGTGGCATCTTTGTTATACTGGGCGTCAGTATGTCATGTTCTCTATTCTGGATCTGGGCAGCTTTGCTAGATGAAGAGAAAAGATAATGCTGCTGGTTGCACCAGCCATGTCAGTTCTTCCCAGCCATGTTGCAGTTTGGCTCTATGCAAAGCTTATTGGAAAAAAATATTTTTAAAATACATATGCTATAAATATTTTAATGTCCTTTTAAAAATGTTAGTGAATATAAAGAAGTTGATAACCAACACAAATCCTGAGTTATGTTTCAAAAGAGATATAATTATGACAAAATCTCTAGCCAGAACCATCAGAGCAAAACCTTTTAGATATTAGTTTTGCATTAATTTGCATATTTTTATAATCACTTACATGAATGCCAATTCAGAAAGAAGGAAGGAAGGGATGGTATATGTATGGGGCAGGGGAGAAAGGCACAGAGAAGTGGGCAGGGAGTGATAAAATGTGGTGCCGCAGAAAAGGATGGGGAAGCAATGAAGCGAAAAGGGAGAAATTATTAATTGTAGGACAGAGAGGTCAGAACTCAGTTCATTCTGTGGAAGGAGGTAAGGAGTTCAGAGGTTTGATTAACTGGGGCCAGTGCTTCTCGCCTTCCATATTGACTTCTTGCTTCTCCTCTTTCCCTGCTCCCTAACTCCCTGTAACAGGACAGCACCCATCTCTTGCGAGTGCCCCCTTCTGGTTGGGTGTGTTTGCAATCTTTCAGTTCTAGTGACCCCTCTTGGTGGTTTCTCAGGCAGTTTTTCAGTGACTCAGCACTCCGGCTGAGTTTCACATACTGTATGGGAATCAGAACACACCCCTTCTGGGGTATACCATCTTTAACTTGTCCCTCCCCAGGTATGGGACTGTTGTCACCAGGGCTTCCTCTCTCTTTGCTCCCTCGGTCCCTGCCAGCAGACTGTCCTGGGCTCAGTCCCAGCAGCAAACTAGGAACTCCTTCTTAGCTCCCCTGGTCCCTGCCCACACTGAGCTGTCCATGGTCCTGCTGCTCTTTCAGCCAGCCGGGAACACAGGACTCTCTCTTCCAGCTCCAGGCAGCAACTGATTGCTGCTGTGTTCTGCAACTTCTTTTATATGGCCCTACTGGACCCTGAATGCCTGCTCCCTTCAGCCTTTCTCATTGGCTGCTTCCCCACAACCACTCTAGTCCGCTTGGAAGATTCTCTTCTTGTCCTTTCCTGGGACAGGGTGTGGCAGGACCATGAGGCCTCCAGCCGTGTGCCTCTGGATCTACTCCACCCTGTCGCACTCCCCCGCCCCCCCATCACCAGTGTTTCACTCTGTGACCTGCACACTGCCTATAGGCTAGGGGGAGTTACAGCTATGGTAACTTCTAACCCTCCCTCCCAGGCTTGGGTCAAGGAAAGGGGCAGCTGTAATGAGGTGTGTTGAGCACCTCCCACCCCATGCCTGGACTTGCAGGAGCAGAGTGTGAAGGGGGAAGGAGAGCTAACAAACTTTCTTACAGGAAGGAAGGAATAGAACCCCCCCCCCCCGATAGTTCGTGGTGGACTCTGCTTTATCCTCGCCCTTCTCCTCCTGTGAATAATGTGCTGGTTTGGAGGGGAGAATGCAAGGAGCAGATTGATACAGTTTTCACTTGATGGAGGAGAGAGCAGAACTGGACCTAAGCTGCAGGTATCTTTCTCTGCAGGCCTTCTCCTCTATCTTGTGAAAATGGTATGGGCCCAGCAGCTCCTCTCCTCACTCCTACCCTGCTTTAACTCTCCTGTCTGCTCCTGAAAGGGAGTGCTGTCTGTCCAAGGCAACATCTCTGATTAGCTGGACTGGCTCAGAGAATGGGGAAAGGAAGCCAGTCACATAGGGATTTCCACATGGGCCAAGAGGTTTCCCCTCATATCCCTAGAAAATCTTAAATCTGATAGTCTGTGGAAAAAGCCATAGGTTTGGTGGGTCTGAGACCAAGGAACACAATATTCCAAACAAAGCAAAATCAGTGGTTTACATCTTCCCCTTAGATTTGTCCTATTAATGGAAGGAGGACTTTCTGAACCCTTTTCTCTCTCCCATTGTCTGGACTGCTGTTAGTGGGTGGTGTATTGGAGGGTGGAAGGAATTAGCCCATCTATCAAAGGGCTTTCATCCATCTAGATATAGATAGGCCATTTAAAAAAAAATCTTGTTGTAGCAGACTTAATCAAGTTCAAATAAATAAAAAAGCTTCTGTTTATATAGGTGAGACATGCAGGGTTTAATGTTGCTTTCATTGGTAACAACTGGGTAGGACTGTGGAACCCATACCCTGAAGGAGTGGTGTTTTTTGTTTGTTTTTAATAGATTATTTTCTGTGGGCCTCTTGTACCCTCTCTGAAGTTGTGAGAGTGGGAAGAATGCTGACACTCTGCCAGAGCTGGTCTCTAGTGTCAGGGGAGTGAGCACCTTGTATGGTCTCCAAATTCTCTCCAACCCAGTGCAGAAATGCACTGTTCAGCTGCAGAAGAGCCCTTGGTGTACATGCAGGATTTATCTCTTAGTGAGCAGTCTTTTAAAACATTTTAGTAAACCTATAGCAAGCTGAAATAAAATAACTGAAGACTTTTCAAAGATAACAAATGAATGTGCTGTTTCTTTTTTCATTTCTTTTTTTCCTATCAAGATTCATTCACAAATAAATCAACTGCTTCTTTGAATAATAAATACTGGTTTCTAGGCTTGCACTTTATCCCAAGCTTAATGAATGAATGGCAGCAAGATAGTGAATATTTCCAAATGAAACTAAGAGGTTTGTTCACCAGAGATTAAATCTAATGACCAAACTGCTTCCTGTGGTTCTTGAGAAGACTCCTTATTAATGTTGAATGAACTTCTAGAGTTTCATAATTCTGGTTTGGTGCAAAGTTCAGATGTGTATCTAAAGTGTATTGAAATTGCTAAGCCTTTAAAGAGCTACCTATCCCAGGCTTTCTGCTGCTCTCCCCACTACCATTGTAATGGGGAGACTTCTCCCTCCCATCTAATGGTAGCAGCAACACTCTTTATAGAAGGATTGATACTTTAGGAGGATGAAGGCTTTGTACCCTGTCTCTAGAAACAGATGCAGATATTAGACTAACTTCTGTGCACATTGAACTTCATGTCTCTGAGGCGTGGTCTAGACACAACGTTGCATTGATTTAACTCAAGTTGTGATTTTAAGTTGATGTAAACTAAGTTTATAATGTCCACAAACAGTTGCACTGATTTAATTGCTCTGGTTTATAAACCAATTTATGTTAAACTAGTGCAACTATTTTGTGTAAATGAGCTGTAAAGCCTCCCAGGTAAATACTTCCCATGCTGTATAGCACAGCTATGAAGCCCCAATTCTGCAAAATTTGATGTTTTCTGGGATTTTTCGTCCTATCTTGTGTCAGTACTGAGGAAGTTCCCAACTACACAGAAGACCACCAGCAACAATTATGGGGAGCAGGAGGAGAAGGGAAAGAGTTAACCATCCTTCCTTGAAATTTAGACACAATTTGGTTGTTGAAGGTTCAGGAAGTTATTATTTGAATTACCCAAACTATGTTGTCCACCCTACTGATAAATACACTTCAAATAAAAAGTAGTAACTGATCTGTCATTGATATGTTTATATCCTTTTACTTTTAAAAATAGTTTTAGGCTCTGTTAAAAAGATTTTTGTGGTTTCCTGGACCAAACAGATTTTGGTTGCCAGGGAGAAAGGATCAGAATATTTAAAAGGAAAAAATGTCTTGCCACAGTGAACCACATTTAAACTCCACTCTGTAGCCTCAGCAAGCAGAAGGTGAAATGAAAAGGCAAATAACATCTTACTGTCATTACTCAACACTTGCCTGCATCCTAGATGTGCTGGAAACAGATGTTACTCCTACTTTGGAGTTGTGTTGTGATTAATTTTTGTAGAAATTAGCTTATGGTTCCTAAACTTTTGTTGTTGAAATCTACCTACCCTGGTGGGTTGTAGGTGGAGTGCCCACCTCCACTTGCACTCTTACACTATAGAAATATCTGCACTGTAATAAAACATCGACGGCTGGTCTTTATCAGCTGACTTCGGCTTATGGGTCTGGGCTGTAGGGCTATAAAATTGCCATGTAGACATTCGGGCTTGGATCCGAGGGTTCCAGACACAGGCTCCAAACTAAGCCCAAACATCTGACCTGCAATTTTGTAGCCCCAAAAGCCAAACCCCACAGGCCCCAGTTAGCTGACACATGCCAGCTGTGGGTGTTTTATTGCAGTGTAGATATTCCTTCTTAGACATACTTGAAATGTTGGTACAGTGCCTCTCTTTCTTTTCTCCCCTGCCCCATCTGTGACTTGGACAGGTCACTTAACTGATTGGCTAACCCTTCTGAAACATGGAAATAATAATAGTTGTATTTACATACCTCACTGGAGTATTGTAATAAGCAAATGTTTATGAAGTGCTCAAGATCTTCACATGAAAGGTCTTATAAGAAATGCAAAATATTATGATTTTTATATTAAGTATTGTGAATATTTTAGAATTTATGCAGCTTTAGCTTATATTTGTAATTGGTTATAATATTAAACTATCAAAAGCTATAGTAGTGAAGAAACTGTCATGTTGAACACCATCTCACAGTGGAGCATTTGTAATCACAATGTGCATTTTGAATGAAAACCTTACTTTGGTACATTAAATGCACAAAACAGCTTGATGCAACCGTTCTTTCTTTTCCAGCAAATGTTCTGAACGCTCAACTCTTGTGATAATATATGTGTAAGAAATAAAAAAAAAAAATCTCTTTCTAAGGCCTTTTCACATAAAGGTCTTACTTGTGATACATGCTTTAACCTTTCTTTAAATGCATAGTTACTTAAAAAGAATGGTTTACTTATAAACTTTCAAAGCAATGCAAACTGCATTTAACTGTTTCTTTTTGTTACCATATACTTTGTAGATTCAATCTGTGCTTCAACAGAATTTCTCTGTGCAGAAGGGATTTGCATTGCAAAATCAGCACAATGCAACCAGGTCATTGATTGTGCAGATGCTTCAGATGAAAAGAACTGCAGTAAGAAATTCAGTTTTTTGTCACAATTGTCTCTGTCTCTCTTTAAAGTGCTAAAGTGTTATCCACATTTGATCTGCAATTAACTCTTATTTGAGTTAACTATTATCTTGGATACTAATATGTTCAAGCAAAGCTGAATAGCCCGTAAAAAATATAGCCAAGTCTGGGAACCCATGTTGCAAAGCGTATCAAGACATTGATCGATCAATCTATAAATATATAGATTTGATTGCGTAGTATTTTATTTTCTCTTTCCAGATAACACAGACTGCACTAATTTCTATAAGCTTGGAGTAAAATCTACAGGGTTTATTAGTTGTAATTCTACTTCACTTTGTATACTACCAGAATGGATATGTGATGGATCTAACGACTGTGGAGATTATACAGATGAATTAAAATGTCCAGGTAATTGTGAAAAGAAAAAAAATAATAATTTATATCTGTACTAGAGATATAGAGAAACTATGAAAAATATGTATCCATTCAATACTATGTGTTTAATGTACAAATAAAGATATTCAGAGGAAGTTGCCTCCTCCACCCATATTATCTGTGTTAAGGGGATATGCAAATTATCACTAATTAATGCTGAAGTTCCTCTGAAGAAAACCGCATTGTCTTTGGCTGTTTTTTTCCCCATTGTATGTCTGTCATTAATTATTTTTATTTAATTGGAACTTTAATCATCAAAAAGTCTAAAGTGTCAAGCTTCAGCAAAATTGCCCAAAGCCTACGAGTAACTTTTAATAGCTAATTGTATGTGTTGCTTGATTTTTTCCCCCCTGCTTTCTTGGGTGTTTGATTGAAGTACTTAGTACAAAGCTTTGAGGAGAGTTGTTCCACTTTAAGAGTTATCTATTTATTGTTTTGGTGACTATATTAATCTTGTTCTCCTTTGATTGCTTTTCTGTATACACATTCTCCTTTTGGTGCACATGTCAGAGACTGGAGACTTTTGGTCGGCATTGTCTGTTGGGGCCAGGCACATGCCTTAAGTATCCTCATGCCCTTCACCTAGGGCATAAAGGGCTGGAGCAGGCCAGTCACCACTTAGTTCTTCTCACTGCCTCTGGCTTTGAGATGGAGCTGCTCTCTGTCTATTTGAATGTACAACTAGCTCTTTTTTCATTCCTTGTAGATATTATCTTAATCCCCAGTTGTAGTTAGATTGCTACTTTGCACCATACATATCGTATTTTCAGGGTAGGTTTCCTTTTTACCAGGAGAATCCTTATTATTTTCTTCCAGGTACTAAGATGGCTAGTTCTCAGACCCTTGGTTATGAATATTGTCACTAATGTCTGGATACTATTGCCATTAATGACAGGCATAAGAAATGTTTATTTTGTATGGGGGAGTTGCACATCCCTGGTAAATGTAAGTTATGTAAATCCTTTACACAAAGGACTTGAAAATCCAGGCAGGGTCACCTCCAAATATTTTTAATGGATGCGTTGATGAGAGTGGCTTCAGATCATGGGTCTTTTGGCCCCTCTGTACATGATCTGTCGGTATCTAAAGTACTCCAGGTTGGATGGGGTCTACATGATCTCAGGCGAAGAAGGTACATAGCAAGGAGAAACTGAGAGGCAGATCCCCAGCTAAGGTGTCCTCTAAGAAGAGCTTCCCCACACCATTCTACCTCAAGAGAGTCCTTGTGGCCCCATAAGGCTACTGCTGAAGCTCAATTTCATTTGGTACTGAATCTGCAGTGATGAAGCAGCACACAAAAGTCCCAACGTGTGATGCATCATCTCAAGTTCCCTCCACATCATGGAGCTTGGTACTGTCAACTTCCTGAATTACTTCCTCAGTACCACTGGGCTCCAATCTTGTGCTCCAGTATCACCAGTACTGATGACTCTGGTACTGTCAATGCCATCATTCTCCACCCACAATCTGCTGTTTGCTCTGCTGCACAGTACTGTGTTAATAGCATAAAGAGCACCAGGGAATCTCCCAGTGTACAAGAATCAGAATCCCCATTACTTTCCACTAGTTTGATTCCTGTAGTTCTGGCTCCATCTTTACCCATGGTACTGAGCACTTGTATTCTTATATCCACACCAGTTCATGGGCCTTCAATGCCAGTTTCTTCAGCTGCACCAACAGACTTACAGTGCTTCTCGAGTAACAGGCTTCCCCTCAATCTGAGGATCTAGGCAAAGAGATCTCATCTCATTCTGCTGACTTCCTGGCCTGCACCAGAAATCCTCATCATCACCAGATGAGGCTATGATCCCTTCTAGTAGGCCACAGCTTGATGCCTTTAAAGACCATCTCAAGTTGGTCACTTTGCCAACTTGCCCTTGAGGAGATTCGGGAACCCGTTCATAAACTGATTGACATCTTTCAATCTTCTACTGCAGATAAAATAGCCTTCCAATCAATAAGGCTGTTATGGACCCTGCAAGGGTTCTTTGGCAGACCCTGGTCACAACAGCTCATATGTGCTGGAAGGCAGGCCAAAAAAAAAAGGCCCTGTGCTCCTTGCAGGGGGGATTATTATTTTACTCATATCTGGTATCATTTCCTTTGTGGTAACAACTATTAATAAAAAGTAAAGACAACCAAATAAGAGTACACCAAAGTAAAATGAGCCTAAAAGATTAGATTTATTTGGCAGAAAATCGTACTCATCAGCCAGTTATAATATAGAATTGTGATTTAACAAACTCTGCTGGCCAAATAGTATTTTTTAAATTATAAGAAGTTCTTGAGATTCATAGACAAACTCCCTCCTGTGGTGAGGGAAGAATCTTCCCCTCTGGTGACTGAGGGCTAGCTGCTGGCCAGGACCAGCCTACAATCTGCCCTACATGTGGCAAACACTGCATCATGATGAATGGTTATGGCAGTGGTGATGAGAAGATCCTTATGGGTTCAGAGTTCTGGCTTCAGTTCATGGTGGAGGACTTGACTTTTAAAGGGCTGTACTTTTTTAGCTCAAAGACAGATAATGCCCTTCATACACTGAAGGTTTCTTGGTCCACACTTCATACCCTACAGCCCCTAAAAGGAAACGTATCTGATAACCAGCTCATACACTGCAGAGACCTTTTTCTCTTACATGCTCTTGCCACCAGACACTATCCTAACCTTTCAGAAAGAGGCAAAACTTTCATAAGAAAACACCATCTTCATCAACTGCCCATACAGCACAGTTCACTCCTGGGTCAAAATACTAATTTTGGCAGGACAGATAAGAGATGTGAACCCGCTCCCAAGAGTCTAGAAGCATCATCCCTTCATTTTTGAAACTGAGTAATGGTTGTTTTTTTCATGTTTGTATGGAACACCATACCTAAAACCAGTGGGTGCTAACATGATTTTGATGAGTCTATCCAGTTGTATACTGAGCCTACTCCCAATCTCTTCTCCTTTGTTCCTCTTCAGGGACCGATCTCATGAGGAATTGTTAGACCAAGAAGTCCTCTTACTTATATCTCAGCGCAATAGAAACAGTTCCACCTCAATACCAAGGGAATGGGTTGTATTCTAAATATGTTCTTATTTAAGAAAAGAAGGGATGATGGGGTCCCATCTTGGATTTATTAAAACTTAACAGACTATTTTAAAAAAAAATCCAGTATGTCCAAATGTGGATGAACTTCAGATAATTATTCAACATTTTAAATGTTTATATGAAGTTACTGTCTGAACCTTTCTTTTTTAATTGGTAGTAGTAGTAGTGATGGGCAAACCTCATGTATAAGAGGGCAATGCTAATGTGAGAATTTCTTCTGAACTCATGATAATTGCCTCATTTTCCTCATGATCCTAGTATTACCATTTCTTACTACTAATTAGGAAGTCATTTGGGTTACCTTCGTTTTAAAAGTACTGTACAAAGTTGAATTCTATTTGTCACGCAGATGCTACGGTGATTAGTGGGGTATAAATATCTAGATAGATAATTCTGAAAGAAGCTTTTGTTTTGCTGATTTTTTTTGTCTCCTTTTATCCCTTTTATACAGTTGGAAAAGTTTACAGATGGCTTTCTTCATAGGCTAGCTGACATTTTTTCTCTCTCCTTTTTAATTAATGTTGTGCTGAGATCACTAGGGTTTCTGTTTGTGTGTTTTGGTTTGTTTGTTTGTTTGTTTTTATGGTTAAATAGTTTATGTTCCTTCTTTACAAACATAATCATAGAATCATAGAATATCAGAGTTGGAAGGGACCTCAAGAGGTCATCTAGTCCAACCCCCTGCTCAAAGCAGGACCAATTCCCAGCTAAATCATCCCAGCCAGGGCTTTGTCAAGCCGGGCCTTAAAAACCTCCAAGGAAGGAGACTCCACCACTTCCCTAGGTAACGCATTCCAGTGTTTCACCACCCTCCTAGTGAAATAGTTTTTCCTGATATCCAACCTGGACCTCCCCCACTGCAACTTGAGACCATTGCTCCTTGTTCTGTCATCTGCCACCACTGAGAACAGCCGAGCTCCATCCTCTTTGGAACCCCCCTTCAGGTAGTTGAAGGCTGCTATCAAATCCCCCCTCATTCTTCTCTTCTGGAGACTAAACAATCCCAGTTCCCTCAGCCTCTCCTCATAAGTCATGTGCTCCAGACCCCTAATCATTTTTAATCCGCTGGACTCTTTCCAATTTTTCCACATCCTTCTTGAAGTGTGGGGCCCAAAACTGGACACAGTATTCCAGATGAGGCCTCACCGATGTCGAATAAAGGGGAACGATCACGTTCCTCGATCTGCTGGCAATGCCCCTACTTATACAGCCCAAAATGCCGTTAGCCTTCTTGGCAACAAGAGCACACTGACTCATATCCAGCTTCTCGTCCACTGTGACCCTTAGGTCCTTTTCTGCAGAACTGCTACCTAGCCATTCGGTCCCTAGTCTGTAGCAGTGCATGGGATTCTTCCATCCTAAGTGCAGGACTCTGCACTTGTCCTTGTTGAACCTCATCAGGTTTTTTTCGGCCCAATCCTCTAATTTGTCTAGGTCCCTCTGTATCCGATCCCTACCCTCTAGTGTATCTACCACGCCTCCTAGTTTAGTGTCATCTGCAAACTTGCTGAGAGTGCAGTCCACACCATCCTCCAGATCATTAATAAAGATATTAAACAAAACCGGCCCCAGGACCGACCCTTGGGGCACTCCGCTTGAAACTGGCTGCCAACTAGACATGGAGCCATTGATCACTACCCGTTGAGCCCGACGATCTAGCCAGCTTTCTATCCACCTTACAGTCCATTCATCTAGCCCATAC
Source organism: Trachemys scripta elegans (assembly GCF_013100865.1). Classification (NCBI taxonomy): domain Eukaryota; kingdom Metazoa; phylum Chordata; order Testudines; family Emydidae; genus Trachemys; species Trachemys scripta. The sequence continues at coordinate 19,505,978 of NC_048308.1, read as the reverse complement.
TTCTTTAACTTGGCGGCAAGAATACTGTGGGAGACAGTATCAAAAGCTTTGCTAAAGTCAAGGAATAACACATCCACTGCTTTTCCCTCATCCACAGAGCCAGTTATCTCATCATAGAAGGCAATTAGGTTAGTCAGGCACGACTTCCCCTTCGTGAATCCATGCTGACTGTTCCTGATCACTTTCCTCTCCTCTAAATGTTTCATAATTGATTCCTTGAGGACCTGCTCCATGATTTTGCCAGGGACTGAGGTGAGGCTGACTGGCCTGTAGTTCCCCGGATCCTCCTTCTTCCCTTTTTTAAAGATGGGCACTACATTAGCCTTTTTCCAGTCATCTGGGACCTCCCCCGATCGCCATGAGTTTTCAAAAATAATGGCTAATGGCTCTGCAATCTCACCCGCCAACTCCTTTAGCACCCTCGGATGCAGCGCATCCGGCCCCATGGACTTGTGCACGTCCAGTTTTTCTAAATAGTCCCGAACCACTTCTTTCTCCACAGAGGGCTGGTCACCTTCTCCCCATGCTGTACTGCCCAGTGCAGCAGTCTGGGAGCTCACCTTGTGCGTGAAGACAGAGGCAAAAAAATCATTGAGTACATTAGCTTTTTCCACATCCTCTGTCACTAGGTTGCCTCCCTCATTCAGTAAGGGGCCCACACTTTCCTTGATTTTCTTCTTGTTGCTAACATACCTGAAGAAACCCTTCTTGTTACTCTTAACATCTCTTGCTAACTGCAACTCCAAGTGTGATTTGGCCTTCCTGATTTCACTCCTGCACGCCTGAGCAATATTTTTATACTCCTCCCTGGTCATTTGTCCAATCTTCCACTTCTTGTAAGCTTCTTTTTTGCGTTTAAGATCAGCAAGGATTTCACTGTTTAGCCAAGCTGGTCGCCTGCCATATTTACTATTCTTTCTACACATCAGGATGGTTTGTTCCTGCAACCTCAATAAGGATTCTTTAAAATACAGCCAGCTCTCTTGGACCCCTTTGCCCTTCATTTTATTCTCCCAGGGGATCCTGCCCATCTGTTCCCTGAGGGAGTCAAAGTCTGCTTTTCTGAAGTCCAGGGTCCGTATTCTGCTGCTCTCCTTTCTTCCTTGTGTCAGGATCCTGAACTCGACCATCTCATGGTCACTGCCTCCCAGGTTCCCATCCACTTTTGCTTCCCCTACTAGTTCTTCCCTGTTTGTGAGTAGCAGGTCAAGAAAAGCTTTGCCCCTAGTTGGTTCCTCCAGCACTTGCACCAGGAAATTGTCCCCTACACTTTCCAAAAATTTCCTGGATTGCCAGTGCACCGCTGTATTGCTCTCCCAGCAGATATCAGGGTGATTAAAGTCTCCCATGAGAACCAGGGCCTGCGATCTAGCAACTTCTGCCAGAAGAAAGCCTCATCCACCTCATACCCCTGGTCTGGTGGTCTATAGCAGACTCCAACCACGACATCACCCTTGTTGCTCACACTTCTCAACTTTAAACTTTAAGACCCAATCCCACAAAAATTTACTGCCAAACATAATGTTTGTTAATGGAACTATTCACAGAAGTAAACACTGTGGCCCAACACTTTACCTCGTGCTTATATCCATCCCCATTCACAAATGCAATTCATTTTAAGCACAAGCTTAAGAATGAGTTCCATGTTGTAAATATTTACTAACACTTTAAGTATGTGCTTAAGTGCTATTCTGAATAGGGTCCTTAGTTTGGTAGTAAATATTTTAAGGATTGGACTCACTGCGTGAAATTCTGGACCCATTGAAGACTATATCAGAAATCCCAGTGACTTCAGTAGGATCAGGATTTCACCATTTTTTGTAGATACGGAAGATACCAACAAAGATAATCCTGGCATGTGAAAACAGGAGTTTCTAAAGGAGGAAGTAGAAAACCAAGGTAGCATTGAAACTGAATGATCTTGAAACTCTGTGGTTAATCTGAAATTGAGTGTAATTCGCTTTTATTTTCAGCGGGAGAAATCTTGCTTAAGATTTTGGAATTGACTGCATCTGTCAATACATTTGTATTTGCATCTGTGTCAGGAATTCACTCATTATATATGCAAACTTCCATCTTTCCTTCTGTAGAATATCCCACTTTACTGATGTGTAAAATATGAATGTATATATCCCATCCCCACCCAAAAATAAAGAAACAAATAAACCAGATCCAACCAAGGTCAACAGTGACCACGGGTGAAAATCTGGCTCCACTGATGAGTTAATGTAAAACCTCACATTGATTTCAAAAGTAACCGATCTGAAAGCTGGGTAGTGGCCTATGATTTGATGGTGTCAGTTCAGATCCCAGTGAATTTCACAGATAATGCTACCATAATTTGGCAATCTCATTGATCTCATCAGATAGATGAGAATGGAAATGGAGGGCCAGATTGTATAAATCAACATACTTCCGTTGAGCATGTTACCATTAACATCAATGGACTTATGCTGATTTACATCAGCTCAGCATCTGACGTGTAGATTGAACTACCCTCATATCCCTAGATCCTTGTCGGTCAAGTTGAGGTACATGGCTGGGGAAGTGTGAGGAAACATGCACTACTACTACTTGTTCTCTATATAGAATAGTTCAGTTTCCTGAGCTAGCAATCAGTCTCCTTTCAGAGAACTATATTTTCACAAAAATAAATTTAAAAAAAATCAAAAATTAATTGAAAAAGAGACCATTCTGTGGGGTAATTGGGGAAAAAAGGAACCATTTCCATTAGTTTTGAGAAATTAGTTTCCTAATCATACTAGTAGATACCATTTTACATTACATTCTTTATTTTAATCACAGTTCGAAACAAACCCATATGTGAAGAAAATTATTTTGGATGTCCTAGTGGAAGATGTATTCTGAACACATGGCTGTGTGATGGACAAAAAGATTGTGAGGATGGAGTTGATGAATTGCATTGTGGTAAGAGGATTTTATCTTGTTCTCACTACTAAAACCATTGATACACATGTGCAAAAGAAGGGCTAATAATTCATATTTTTATATAAAAGTACTCATTCTTTATCTAATATTTTACTTCAATGATTTTTTATTGATGAACTCTTTGAAATCCAGACAAAAAGGTAGAGACAAATATAATTCATTCAATACTTTAGAATTTTCTACAGAAAATCAGTAAGCTTTATTCTATGCTTAGTGCTGGGAAACTATTAAAAATAAGGTTTTCTGTGAAGTATTAAATTCTCCTATAAATAAATGTCACCATGAAATGTGAATATGTAGACTGCATCTTTATAATATAGCCAAGCTCTCAGCAAGACTGATGCTGAGCATTGTATTTAAATGTTAGATTACAAGGACACATATCTTCATGACATATTATCACAAGATAACTTTGTATTGTCTCTCTTTAGTTTGATTTTTGTCTGTTTCTACTATTCTTCCTTAAAGTACATTAAGATTTTGTACATGGCATCCAAGGGTGACCCAAAACTAGTGCATCACACACTAGCAAAACAACGAGAAAAACAAAATGGCACCTTGACACTTATCCAGACTCCCCTCAGCTTGGCCTAAAGATAGTGGTAAAAGCCAAACTTTTTTGCTGCTGCCATGGTAACAAAAAGGGGAAATAAACAGTCGTAACTTGATAAATGGTGCAATTTTCTGCCCAAATTAAGGTGGAAGGAGAAGGTTTTTACTACTTCTATTCCTGCATTCTCAGCAGATCCTCTGAGCTAGGGCAAACTCTCTGCCTGGCTCACTTCATGGACAGTTAATGTTTTCCTAGCCTATCTTGATATGTGATATATATATATATATATCTCAAGACAGGTTGGCTATAGAGCTTTGTGAAATAAGTACTTGGATTTACATACATTGAACTTAATATTTCTTTTCCATTTTCAGAGCAAAATATTGCTTATTTTCTGTATGCAACAACTTCCTTTTGGGCTTTTTTAAAGCAAATTGAAATTGAAAATGAAAATCCTGTAGTAAAAACAGGGATAGAGAAAATTACCTATTCAGTTTTAATGCTTCGGCTATAACAAGTTACTCTAATTGGTATAATCCCCCATTTTGGACACAGTTATACCATTATAAAGGTGTTTATACCAGTAAAGCTTATTCTGGGATGGAGAGGGGACTAAGCTATACAATTATTTAGGAACCTTTATACTGATATGACTGTGTTCATTCTAGAGCCTATGTCAGAATAACTTATTTTTAAAAAGAAAAAAAATCATACCCCTAACCAAAGAAGTTATATTGGTACAATTTTTGCATGTAGACCAGGCCTAAGTAATTTCTATCTCTAATTTCCATGATTCTATAGTATTGCTTTATTGCAGTCCCAGGAAAATTTGATTTATGATCATAATGAGAATTGGTCTTTTCCCTGCATGTTCTGCAGCTTCACCAATCTAGTCTCATCATTACAGAACTAAATTCTAGCTCAATAGCACAGTCATTAGTTTTCCAGCTGCCTTTCCCTCCAGACTGAAACCTGAAATCTGTGTGCATAGTGTGCTTTTTTTCTTTACTCATCATGTGGTCAGATGGTCTACCCCATGAAAGGCAGAAGGGTCAGACCTAGACACCATTTACCAGGCTTAGCCTGTCGGCAAGCATTTTAGGCTTTCTGTTTTTCATTACTTTAAAAAATATTATGAAACCTATTTGCCTTTTTTTTTTTTTTTTGTCTTGGCTACCTTTTCCCAGTTTACAGCCCTTATCCATTAGGAAACAGTGTGGACAATGTTTAATATAATTCAGATGGTAATAAATGACTTTTTTCTATTATTCATCTTGAAATTATTTTTCTATCAGTTAAACAATAATACATTTATTCTTGTGGGAAGAATGGAAAAAAGGAGGCTTGAAGTTTTCTAAATGAAATTCTTAATATGAAACTGGAATTTATTTGATATGCTACTGCAGATTGATTTTGAATTGAAGCAGAGCATTGTTATTTCCCAATGTATTCAAAAAAGTAAACAGTTAGAACAACAGAATGCAAATATAGACCAATTTTCCAGATGAGAAAAAAAACACGGAAGTCTTCTCAAGATGTAATTAAATAGTGCAATACAAAGATGATGGAAATGATTGAAGAATTGGACTACTTGTCTCTGAACTTATTACCATAATTGCAAAGTGGTTTGCTATAGCAAAAACATGTATGTGAAATGCATGAACTATTCTCTTATTTTAAAAGTTCTTACCTTCAGCCTATCATAAAATATTTTTAAATTCTTCTAATTTAAAAGTTTTGTGAGTCCTTTTATAAGTATTAATGAACATAAATCAGTTGGAAACCAACACAAATCCGGAGTTCTTTTTCCAAAGGGACATAATAACAGCATAGTTACATCTATAGTTACAGCTCTAAAAAGCAAGGAAGAGCTTTTACATTATGCTACTGCATGCAGGAAACTCACTGTTACTGTGAACATAACAAGCATAGTGGCTGATGTCTTCTCTAGATTCTTCTTGTTCATGGAATCAATTTGCTTGCTCGGCACACAAATGTATCTCTAAGCAGTGGACTTGTGATGGTGAAGATGACTGTGGAGATGGCTTAGATGAGAGTGATGCTATTTGTGGTGAGTACTATAATTTTTACTTATTTTATCACATATTTTTGGGACTGATCCTGAGACATGCAGAGCAATTGCATGGAAATTAATGGGAGTGGAGAATGCACAGCACCTTTAGGGTCATGCTCTTTAACCATAAGCTATTAATTGTCCTTATTTCCAGAGCACGGGTGATTTTTTTCTGCCTCAGGCAGATACGTTTTTGTGGGTGGAGTGTGTAGTTTGTGGGTCTGTCTTCATAAAGTAGATATGGTGAACCAGTTTGGGCAAAATAAAAACCAAACCTTTGCCTGTTCTCCAAATCTGAGCCAACCACCGTAAACAGGCCCCCTGTTATAAATACCTTTATATATTGGTGGTCAGTGCCTAACAGCTATTAAAAGTCTCTGTGCTATTTCCTGCTGCTGTTCTCTTTTAATTTCACTAAATACTGGCTTTTCAATATTTAGTCAAACCCCAGCATCTTTCTGAATCTTAGTGTCTTTCTGAAAATCCATAGCTCTTCATATCTTACCTGTTTTGGGGAATCAGATATGTCCCTCGTATTCTAGAGTGCAATTAAGTAGAGAATCCCTCGTGTATGGGACTCAATTGCATCTGCTACCATCACAATTACTAGAAAGAGAGGTATCTGGTGTAATATCTGTTTAACAAGCAAGATTTTCCTCTCTCTTTCTCTCCCCCGCCTCGCCGCCCACCTGTCCCCCTGATCCCCCTCTGCCCCCAGGTTTAGTGGAGGTAGTGTCAAGTGAGAAGGCAGGTACTTCAGACATATCTGCTATGGTACATTGTCAGAACCTAAGAGACTTCATGGCCTGAGGCTCAATAGGCTGCATGCCCATTAAATACACAACTTAAAGTAAAAAATAGGAAAAGCGAAAAAAAATGGAGGACCAAACAAATCAATAAAGCCACCACTCCTTTTTTAAGTTGTTCAGGTGTTGCATCTCTTCCTTGTCTATGACTTAGCATTGATCATAGATCCCTTTAGGGATGAAAACGCTATAACAGAATTAGCTGGCATCTCTGAAGATTACTTAAAGATAAAATGCTGTGGAGTGGGAGACAAGGCCCTATTTCATCTTAGGAGCAGGAGACGAATACTTTCCAGGTGGAACAGGGCTGTCAGAAAGCATTTGGGTTTCCTAGTTCTCTGAAACATTTGAAGTTTACCTATCTCTAACATAACATAATTTAACTTCAGAAGTGTTTGAAATGCCAGTCTAATAAAAGCAACACAAGTTGTTTTTCATCTTGGTTAAAATAATGAAAATGAATCATAAAATAAATTCCTTGCATTCATTTAACTTTTGTATTAAATGTTCAAAGGCGTGAATGGAAATCTATTTTCTCTTCTTAATATATGCCAATTTGCTATACCTGAGAAGAGAATTAATAATGATGGATTACATAAAAGCAATCCCTTAAAGTCTTTAATAAGTACCAAAGGAAAAATAAAAATCTGTTCTAGAGGAAAGTCTGTTTTAAAACAAACATGAAAAAGCCAACCTTAAGCAATGAAAAATTATTTTCTTTATCCTGGTAAAAGTTTTATAAAATGCTAAAGATAAAGAACTTTCCAGGAAAACGAAGTACATTCATTGAAACTGTTGGGATTCTTCTTACCTCACATTCACTGTTTAATACTGAGCACTTGGGCCCTGATTTGGGGCCTGATCCTGCATTTGGGGCCTGATCCTGAACTGCCATGGGAGTTGACAGTAATGAGCAGAGCTGAGGGTTGTTACCACCTCTCAGGACAGGATTCTTATCCCATAAATCCAAATACATAATAGTTGCCTAAAACATCTGTCTATGCTCTCTAAAATTGTCTACTGAATACATTACATGACGTATAGTAAGATAGCTTGCCTCTTTCATTTACGAAAGAGGTGAATGACAGTGTGAATAGGGTGAAAGTATATAGAAGGAAGGGTAAATATTCAAACCTTTAATTTAGAATACAATCCTAATCTGAGTTTTTAGAGTACTGTACAGAGGAAAATCTGTTATTTTCATCTTTCTTTTAAAGGAAAAGAAAAAACCTCTCTCCTATAACTATTATTTATAAACCTCACAAAAATTATTTAATTGGGATTTAGCAACACTAATCTGTATCATTTTTTCAGCATCGGTAACCTGTGCTGCAGACACGTTCAGTTGCCTAGGTTCCCATGCCTGTGTCCCTCAACACTGGCTTTGTGATGGTGAAAGGGACTGTCCTAATGGAAGTGATGAACTCTCTACAGCAGGCTGTGGTATGGGGTTTTTGTACTTAAACTTATACATTTTAAACTATATTCTGACTTTTTTCTCTTTTCATGGTACTTGTTTGTGTCTTTTATTTCCTGCTGTGGGCCTTCTACCCATTACCAGATGGAGTATTTGGCTGCATGGTGCACCATATGAAATACTGTAAACCATCAGTGGGTAGAGATTGGTCAGTCATACACTGGGCCAGATCCTCAGCTTAATTAAATCAGCACAGCTCCATTGACTTCAGTGAAGACATACTGATTGACACTAACTTAGGATCTAGTCCACTATATATGGCACATTGTATATGTTTCAAATATAAGTATTTGTTCATTTTTTTCACCACATTAGACAGTAGTGGAAGCTTTATTATTGATTATGCATTTTACATGCTTTTAGCAAGAGAAAAGTATATTTTTGAAATCACAAAAATTAGCTGTTTTCATAAAGGAGTAAGACAATTGTATCTATAATTTAGTCATGTTAATTATTCTCATCTCTACTTCTGGTACTTTATAATCTGCTGCTTCCCCATCTTTTGTTCTTGGTATCCACTTTCTTGTATGTAGGTATATGGGTTATAATCCGATTAAAGATGTCGGGGGGTTGGTCAGTAATTTAGGTGGGTTTGTATTTTATCTGTATTTGCTTAACTAAACTATTTTATAAGTTTGAAAATGTTCAGATAATTTTCTCTTAGTTGACTATATATCCATTATTGCATGAGGTCTGGGGTGGGTTATTCTCCAGACAGTTACAGAGACATTTACAGAGCTGTCATTCAGAAGTAGTGTAACCAGGAGGAGTTCTTTGCAGAACATTGTTCCCCCAATGATGCAGTGCTGGGTGTTACCAAGTGCCCCCCGCCCCATTGGTGTTTTTTCTTGTTTTGATTAGCTTTTTAAGTACATTCAAATCTTTGAATCAACTTTTGTATTCCTTATTTTGGGGGCAAGTAGCACCTTCTGGTATCGTATGCTACTTGTTGTATGCCTGACAACGTGCATGATTATTTGTTCCGAATCAGTCATTGAGCACTAGCTAATTTACTTCACTTGTTTTTCTAATAAGTAGTATCTGTAAGTCCTGTTGTTCTGTGTGTTCCTTATTTTTTCTTATGTGCTGTTTTTTCATTAGCTCCTAATAACACTTGTGATGAGAACTCTTTCACATGCCGTAATAAAGTCTGCATTCCCAAACAGTTTGTATGCGATCACGATGACGACTGTGGAGATGGATCTGATGAGTCATTGGAATGTGGCAAGTATAATTTAAAAAACAGTTAACAATGAGAAAAATCTCAGTCTGAATAATAGGATAGAAATTTTTAAAAACCTATAGGGAATGAAGACAAGAATGTTTAGAAGATTTAATATTCTAATTTACTGTTAAATGAGATAATTGTTCACTTTCTAAATTTGTTTTAATATTTGTTTGTAATCTAATGTTGTTCCTGCTGAGCACAATTTTGTACATACTTACTTGGGCTAAAGCTATATGAATTTATAGCTGATTCTTTTTAAAAAATAAGAGTTAATAATAGAGTTAATATATAAAGTAAATACATTATCAGTGATCTATATATGTTCATACTGCCAGACTGTGCCATAGTAAGCAATAAAACTTCTTTGTTGCTGTTTTATATTATATACATACTGTATCTGACTGCCTGACCTCGCCATTCTGCATCAAGAAGTTCTTGGTACAGGAGAGAATCTGGCATACAGTCCCTGTTCAAAACTATGCTAGTGTGTTTATCTTCAATAGTCTTAGGCTTAATTTTCAGTATGTTGTGTACACGTATATCTGCATCCACCGTATATGTATGCAGAACTCAGGAATTTCTGAGCACATAGTTAATGTGCATGCACAATATACGTAGATGTGTGCACAAAATGTCCAAACCCAATCTATTGGTAATCTGGACCAGTATGTACCAAGTGCCCCCGCCCCATTGGTGTTTTTTCTTGTTTTGATTATTTTTTTAAGTACATTCAAATCTTTGAATCAACTTTTGTATTCCTTATTGTGGGGGCAAGTAGCACCTTCTGGTATCGTATGCTACTTGGTGTATGCCTGACAATGTGCATGATTATTTGTTCCGAATCAGTCATTGAGCACTAGTTAATTTACTTCACTTGTTTTTCTAAAATCTAAAATGCCTTGTCTGTGAATGTGAGCATGGATGCACGTGTGCACACACACATTCACAGTTAGAGATGATCCATGTATGGCTTCTAAAACATGAGGTTGCTATCTATATTAGGCATTGCTAAAGTCCCTATCATCTATGGCTTGTACAAGGGTAACTGAAATATATATGAACATCAAGGAATTTTAAGAGTGAAGCATATATGATTTTTTATGTTAGCAGAAGCCTTATGTATGCTTATCATGATTTCCTTATGTTGTAGTGTTAAATCTATTATAGGATTAAGCATTGTGGGAAGGTGGGATAGCTCAGTGGTTTGAGAATTGGCCTGCTAAACCCAGGGTTGTGAGTTCAATCCTTGAGGGGGCCACTTGGGGATCTGGGACAAAATCAGTATTTGGTCCTGCTAGCGAAGGCAGGGGGCTGGACTCGATGACCTTTCAAGGTCCCTTCCAGTTCTAGGAGATAGGATATCTCCATTAATTAAATTAAAAAGAGGTAATATGACAATAGTGTTCCAGATAAACGCTTATTTTTCTCTTTGTTCCTCCAGTGCAGTCCAATCATTTGGAAGTACTTTCTCCCTGCCATTAGATGGAAATAGAGCATTTGAATCTGTACCTAAGGGCCTTGCCGTTTCAGAATCCTCAGGTGTTTCTGTATCCTGCAAGTGAAACAGCTACCAAGCTGGTTAATTTGTCCTAGGAACCGGAAGATTTCATCCACATCACCAGGACTAAATGGGCATAGGAGGAAAGTTGCCCACTCCCAAATGCACCATTGTAAAAGGCAGCATGAGAGCTACTTCCTTGGTGAAACGGGGAGGAAGGGGGCAACCAAATCAGCCCTGCTCCTGCCACAGTAAGCTCAAGCACCTCAATACCACAGAGACAGCAGCTGTAACAGAATGACAGCCAGCATGCCTACTTTATCATCCCTTGACTCCAGCTCCTCCTCCTCTGTGGTGGGTCCGATGACATCTCGGAGGGAACACTGTGTGAACTTCCTTTACTGTCAGCAGTGTTCATATGCCACAAATTTTTGTGGGAAGTATTTGTACCATCACAGGGGGTATTTCCCTTCCTTTGTAGAACCTATTCCCAACATCACAGGTATCACGTGGTACCTTTCCTAGACACATGATTGTTCTTTATCCATGCCCTGCAAACTATAGAAGAGCAGCATCTGAGCTGGAAATTTTCAAATTCCTTGACTCTGCCTATCAGTCTTATAGGGCAAGGTGTCACAGTTGATACAAGAGAAGACTACTCTCTCTTCTTAGAGGAACTCAGAATCCCTGACCAAATCAATAATCTTGATGGTCTTCCAATGCTAGAGCAGTTTGGGGCATAAATTAAGAAAGGTGGAATGTCACACCAACCAAGGTTTGCTTGGGGACAACCTTCACAATCTGAAGAGATGATTCACAAACTTCAGAACTAGGTTCAATTTCTTCTTGAGGCCTATTATTTGTTAATATTTATTTATTCTAGTGCTTATATAGCATCAGAGATGTGCATGGTGCTTTACAGTACAGACCCATATGGACTGGCTGCCTCAAAGGACTTATATGGAAAGATGAGAACAATAGAAGATGACAATAAAGACAGGGGCAACAATGAGGATTCCCATCTAATCTTACAATGGAGCTATCTTCAAGCTTTTAAATTATTATTATTTATCAAGTGCCAACATGTTTATGATAGAAACAGGTGAAGGTATAGGGGCAGATTCTTTCCCCCAGTTCCAGCCCATGTAGTGCAAAGGGACCTGGAATCTGGCTGTAGCTGACATTTCAGGAATTCCACTAAAGGCAGCAAAGTGATTAGAGTACTGTTGTTTATATATTTAGTAAATATTTATTTCTTTAAAGATACCATCATCGTAGGATTCTTACTCACAAAGGTCTCATGTTTTTTAGCTCTCTGAGGCACCTGTAAGTTATCCTAGGTGTTCAAACAGTTGAGCATGCTCCAACTATATGCACTCCCTTGTCCTTGAAAATTCTAGATCCTGTCTGAGCACAATCAGAGAATAGCTCCCAGAAGCCAGTGCCCTGTCTAAATGTTCTTTAGACAGATGACAGATATATATTGTTCTGGTTTCCAGCCAGTTCATAATAAAGATTTTGTTTTGTGTTTTCTCCATTATTCAACCGTTTGGCTTCTGTGTTCCCAAAATGTTTTCAGCATTTCACTTCTTTTCTTATTTCTGAAGGAGCATCTTGCTTGAAGGCATTATTTCAATCCAGGAGAACTTTACAAGCTTTCTGTGCACTTGACATGAATTTATATATTATATATATATTTTTTTATTCCAATTCTATCTGTCATCCAGATTGGCATAGTAAACCAGTCCTGATATATTTTATGATGCTTTGGCACATTGAAGTACCACGGAACATCTTCAAGGCTGTATTAAGGTATGACTTGAGAAGTCATTCTATGCAACACTTTAGAATTACTTATTGCCACCACTTTGAGGTTCAAAGAGCTGCTGATACTCTAAGTTTATTTTGCATTGGATGCTCTGAGGAGCTACATAAGCTGGACAAAAATATATTCAAGATTACCAGTGGACACATGTTTTAAAGCTGCACCTACAGATGTTTTGAAATAATGACAATGGCCACTTTAGAAACTCATGGTGCACTCTGTGTCCTATAAATCTAATGGAGAAGAAAATCTAGGTGCCAATACACTACAAATATGGGTGCTCATGCACCAGTATGTGTGGGTGCCACAACCATGGCAATGATAGTTACTAGCCCCGGTGTGCCGGACAGACTGGGTTTTGACAATAAGTTGTGATGATTCACTGGAGAGGCTTAGCACCACAGGTGCAGCGCCAATGATCAGACGAATCAATATACCAAATAGGTTCAACATTAATTGTCATTAAAAGTCAGGAGGGAATGGTGCTAGTGTTATAGATATGCTCAGCACTATTGCACTGAGAAGGCACCATGCCAGCAGAGTCCAGGTCCAGAACAACTTGTCACTGTATCTTGGGAGTCTTATACTTCAGGAGTGTCATATCTTTCAGTGATTTGGCCCAGTATGTAGGGTGCTTTCCACGAGCATCCCTAGTTTATGGGACAGGGAGAGCCAGTGGTGAACAATGCTGCCTGGCATCTAAAGAGAATTTGCACACTGGTGCAGTCTACTCCATTGACATAGGTCTGAACCAATTTTTTTTATGAGCAGTCCATAGCTAGTAGAGGCAAAGCTTCTAAACAAATGGAGGATGCCAGCTTAGATGCAGGCAAACACTATGGTAGTGAAACACAGAGACTCCTAATCCTCAAAATACCTGAAGCTAATGACATTTTTGCACAATATATGTATAGGTTAAAATGACCTTTTATTATCTGTTACCTACTTTGGACAATTTAAAACTTTAAGCCAGGTAGTTTAACACAAAACAGTTGATTTTCATCATGAAGTTGCACCGTGTTTGCAACATCCGCCATCAGTTCATTCCAATAGCTGTTCCTCTGCCAAGGAAAAACAATGTCTTGCCAAACTCCTTAAGCAATACAAGTACTAAATTGTGGAC